>NC_080401.1:42105000-42405000 GCF_030265065.1 Corythoichthys intestinalis
AAATAATTTGGAAATACCGCACCCATCTGCCATCATCACGACATGGGAGGACAACATGTTCATGAAGACAGATGTGGAACCAAGCCCGTGCAACCACAAAGACCCGGTGTTTAGATAGCCATGTTACCGCTGGTGTTATGGAAGGTATATCCTTCCTGCCCCTGCACTTTCATGTGTCCGGGGTGGTCAAAAAATACTCAAGCTAAAATCTTGCCCATTAAACGACTTGTTGTCTTTGACACTGTTATTATGATGATTATAATTATTGAGGATGGGTAATATTATTTACTACAACTACAGTGGCTGCAACACATGCTATATGCTGCTAGCCTGTTTCTAATCAGTACATGTATGATGGCACAATTGTGTAAACGCATAAATACAAGTGTTTCAAGTTTTTTGTTCGTTTTTTCACAGGTGAAAAACGCTGTTAGGCAAGGGAAGACAAATTGATGTGCCTCACAACTCTAACTGTACGTCGATGGACATATAGAGACTACGTGCGTTTTACTTTCATGAAGAAAGGCTTGATTATGCTCAACCTTTGTTAACCCTTCTGCATTCGGCAACTGTAATATTGTTTGTAATTTCACCTCATTTTGGTCACTCAAGCGGCCGGTGTATCAATCTACACCTCAAGTCAACACAGGCTGACAGGTTATAGTTTTGTCCACCAACAATCAACGAATTGATAAGAACAAACATACAACCTTTTATGTAGCTGCTGAGGTTTAAAGCACATCCTTAACTTATTGTCTGCGGCTGGTTTAGATTTAAGGCGTATGGCGAGGTAGATCCACACTGGCACGTTCAAGCTGGACGCTGTTCAAAACATTCTACTTCCAACCACATATATAGGCGCTTCCAAGAGTTCACACACAGCACAGAAAGTCTCGGAGTCTCATCTACGTCGTGCTAAATCCATTTTGGGAGATTCCGTGGGTTCCTCTGGTTTGATTTTGCAGTTGTAACTTTGTCAAGACACTGCTTACTTCACGTTGTTCTTGGTTCTATCTAAACCGGAAGTTCAGAGCAGAAATGATCAAAGATGGCGCCGCCCATGTTTCGCTCAGGAAACCTGTCTATTGACGATCGATTATTCGATAAATCTGAATATTTACCTTGCAAGTCGATTTAATTATATCCCCGAATCGATCGCGTAATCGTGAAATTTTAAGACTTTTTCAGTATCGGATCAGGTGACTCAGGTGCAAAAATATGCGATCAGTACATCCTTACTTGTAATTGTTCTGCTTGTGCCCCTGACGTTTTGATTATGGACTACGGCACACAGAGTAAAATAAATCAATTGGGTGACCTGACTCCCATCTTTTGAAACAGGCCACATGATGTGAAAAAATTCTCTCCCCATGTGTCCTTTCTCCTCAATGCCACTGTCAGAATGCGATAATGAATGCAATGTGGTAAAAAAACAGTGCACCCAAATCTAGTGATGATGCAGCCAAGAAAAACTAAGTCACCCTGGTATTGAAAACATTCAACTCTCAAATACACGCCCCCCCCCCCCCCCCCCCAAAACCCAGGTTCATTGTGTTGTGACAAAACTACATATTTTGTATTGGTCCTTATTGCGGCCAGCATAAATCACATCTTTACAGGTGTGCCCATTTTTGGGTTCACTGTAAATACATGTAGTCCTCGGGTAACGAATGAGTTCCATTGCTACGCAGGTGACGTAACCCAAACTTCCACGTAAGTCAGAATTAACAGTTTAAGTACCCCTAAATCTCAAAATAACTATCCAATAACATGTATTATACGTCATTGTACTGTCCTTGCCAAGACGTTGGAGCTAAGTCCTAGCTAGACAGTGAGCGAAGCTGTAATCTTTCCTCGCTCTCAGCTGCGTGACTTCTTCGTGAGAGCAAATGCGCCCTTTCTCATGTGTGCGCAAATATGTTCTTCGTGTGTACATGTGCTTTCCTACTCCCGTGCGGAAGTACTACCTGCTCCACACTTCCTGCGCCAAAATAAAAGCATGCATCACAAAACAAACATTATAATCAGATATACGTTTTGTCAGAGGGCAGAACAGTCATAGTAATAAAATGAAATAAAAAATAAGGTACTTTGAGGTACAACAAGGTATTGTTTACACAATTATAGAAAAAAAAAAGAAAAAAAAAGAAACGACTGGAGACAAAACTGTAGACGAGACTTCTGTGTCGTAAAGTCGAAATCACCTAAGTCGGATACGTCGTAACCCGGGGACTACCTGTATTTGGACGATCTAAATGCAGACTTACTGAGCTCCGTAGGTGGCAGCAAAGTTTCCAAAGTCTGATAGAAGGGCAGCGGCACCAGCTTGACTTCCGGTGCGGGGGTTGCCATTGGTTTGGAGATGCCGTTGAGGTATTCAACGCCCTGAGGTGTAGCAGACGGGGTTGAGCCGAGGGACGAGTAGGAAACCGGGAGGCCCTCCGGACGCCGTGCCGGCAACCAGCTAGACGATCTGGGAAAGCGCGACTCGTAGAGCTGTCGTACATTTTTAAGTAGTTCTGGGCTGTATTCCGTCTGGACCAGCCTGAGAGCCCGGCCCACCAGGTCCTGCTTTAAGCCGCTTTTGCTGCGGCCCATGGAGGCCAGCAGCGTCTGCAGGTCGGAGACCCGAAAACTTTTCACCATGTTCTGGATTGAGAAACAAAATGAATTCCATGAGTAATGAAAAATACTATCTAAAATGTTGTAAAACCCCATATTTGGGTGTGCTAAATGAAACTTTGACTTGATGGCTGCCATTAACAGCAATTGACCTAGTCCAAATGGATTAACATATATCACCGTCAAAGACAGTCAATGAATTAGTGAGATAACGTACATTGTTTTCTTATTCACTATGTGTTATCATGCAACAACATATTATGTGACTAAATCGTACTTTAAAGTTTGTCGTCTACGTATTCGTTTCCAAGGTTTTTTTTGTTCAAGTCAGCTTTGCATCATAAAAGAAAAATTTTGCTCTGTGAGATCGGCATCATAAAAAAAGTTTTTGCTCAATTATCTCATGCGGATAATGGCTAAAATTAAAATCCTGCCATGTACAGTGATCCCTCGCTACTTTGTGCTTCAAACTTCGCGCCCTCAGTCCATCGCAGATTTTTTTTCAATTACAAAAAAAAATAAAAAATAAAAAATACAGAGGAGCTGTCCCGAACCGATTGCTCACTCGCTCCCTCCCTCTCCCTGCTCTTTGTTGGTCAGGCAGTGAGTGCACTGGAGTTGCTTATTAAAGTTAACAATGATTGACAGACGATGTTTGATCTTGCCGGAGAAGCGAACTTCAAAGCACCGCATGCATCAATCATCGTTTAACTTGTTAAACAGATGCTGTGCCATTTTATTGTAAGTGAGCAGCTTGAGCGGATTTCAGTGGACTCACTCAATGAAGCATTTGATAAAGCCAATAATTTTTCTGCTTTATTCTTGTTTAAAAATAATTCGGTGGGACGGTAACATGTTTAAAACTTATTATAATTACTACATTTGAAGTACTTAAAAACTATTTAAAAAATAAACACGTTTATATAGACACATTTTTTTTTTAATTACATTTTGGGGAAAAAAGTGAAACAACTATATACCGCTTTCCAATGCTAAAATGCTAAATCTGAATAGTTACATTGCGCACACACACACACACACATACAAATTTTTTTTTTTCCTTACGCTACTTTGTGGTTTTTCACTTTTCGCGGCGGGTTCTGGTCCCCATTAACCGCAACAAACAAGAATCACAACAAAATAAAAATACTGCCACGTAAATTCAGACCCTGTTACTAATTATAAGAACTAGTGTCATTAGGAGAGTTGCAGCTTAGTACAGTATGACAATTGAAAATAAAAAAATAAAACATTTTACTCCATTAATGCTATTACAAAAATCCTGGAGTCATTTTCTTTAATTTCAAAGCAGTTTACTATGGACGAATCTCGAAAAACCAGCATTGTTGAACTTTTAGGCGTATATGTTGGAACATTTTGGACGTATGACCTTAAGTTCAACCAGCATTCCTGACCCATAAATGTTCCATTATACCTATCATTATGTTAAAATTATAAACTTAACTGGTTTACTTTGCTTCAGGATAAGACGGTTGTATAACATGGACGTTTGGGTTACTTGTTTTCCAAAATAGAAAACAATTGTAAGTCTATTACAATGCTGCTGAACTCTGTATAGAAACTAAGACAAAAGGGTAAACAACACAATGAACCTGGCTCATTTGGCGGTTTTAACTTCATGGTAAATCATGCAAAACTTAATTTACCTCACACAACAACAACATACAAGCAAGTTGAAGCAACTGAAAAGCGTTTAAACCCTTATTATATTATTAAGGTTAGCTATAGCGTTATTAAAACCTTTATTGCGTCGTTTGGTAGATATATGGCTCTTTCCCAATAGACAGCTAACAAACCATGCAAGGTGTTTACATTCCAAACATATAACTGGAAAGCGGTACGAGAATGTGGAAATTTGGACATTAATCAAATAAAAATACAGCAGGTAGAAAGTTAAACTTCGGTGGTTTAATATCAACAATATTCAGACGCTGCGATGCTAGCCGGCTAGCTCTGCTGGGAAAACTGCTTTTTTCGGTGCTCAATCATGGCAACCGGTCGTTTTGACAGGTGCACTGCTTGAGCAGCTAAGTGTGGAACAAAAGCCATTATGTAAACCGAAAACAAGGTGAAACGTAAGGAAGAGTAATAGCACAGACACCTCAATTGTGCTATGATGCGGATCATTCATTTTCGGCGTCTTCTTTGGAGCCAGCGTGATGCTACGATGCTAACCCTTCGTACTTGCTAAGTTAACTGGAAAGAAAGCTACGTTAGCAATAGAGGCTAGTCGCTTTCGCCGCGACCCTATTACGTCACATTTGTGACAGTACGAGCTTTGAATTCGTTTTCTCACAAAGTCCCTAGGGTTGGCCGGGTGCTCGCCCCAGACACTCCCGCGCCCGGCTCCCGGTTAAAGCAATGTGAAATGGGTCTCTACTTGCCATCGCCTCCACCAGTTCGGCCGCCATCTTCACATAGCAGTACCGCGAGAGTCCCAGCCGACTTGGAGTCTTTACCCAATGAGGAGCTCGGCTTGCTTTGACTGACAGGTCCTTTTAGCCAATCGCGCAGTGGTACACACCAGGACCCGGCGCGCTACATTCAAAATGGGCGGTACCAGCGTGTTTTAAAGTTACAGTGTAACTTTTTTTAAAAACACTAAGAGGCTGGTCTCCCTTCCAAATTAGGCCCCGGTGTCCACTTGTAGTGTGACCCGTCGTAATATTAAAATAATCACGGTAATTTGGGTTTATAATCTCGCGGTTAGGTTAAAGTCGTCCACCGCTTGACTTTTAATCCGTCGTGGATGTAAAGCGCGGGATGTCAAGTGGATGAGGTCGCATGGTGCAATGGGATCCCGTCCGAGCTAAAAAATCCACTCCGGGCTGTGAAAATGTGTCTTCGGCGCTTTGTCTAATGCGGCCACTCGGCCAGCATGTAAAGGAAATATGCACGTAATCAGCAATGAACCGTTCACTCGTCAATGTCAACATGTCCCACGCCGTGCCTGACCTCACAATTCTAGTGGTGTCATGTTTGTTCTAAAAATGGATTCCCTTAGAAATTCGAGGTTTTATTCAGTCCATTTTGAAATCCACTCCGGGTTTTTAAACAGCAGACGGCAAGATATCCCTTCGAGTCCAGTTAATCAATTGATGGCAAAATCATCTCATGACATCCCGTGCTTTGTTTCGTCTCCACCTCGCCTTGGACATTGTGATACGTTAATTAAATAAAACACCTCTTCTGAGGTGGAACAACAGAGATGAAGCTTTTCTTATGAATAATGTTTTAGTAATATGCAAACTGTCAACTTCCACACATTTAACGCACACATCCATTACCACGTCTTTAATAATTTTCCATACTTTGCAAAAGTAATTTACCGTAAACAGAAGTGCATTTGAGCAAGTTTTACAACAGGCCAAAATTGGCTCGAATGGACACTTCATGTTCCCCAGTTGAAACAGAAGAGGGCAACATGGTCAAATTCATCACTCACCAGTCGAACAGCCCAATCAATTGCGGAAGCAGTACTGTAATTGGGTAAAATGCAAAATTTCAAATCCCCTTTACAATTCCAATTATTGTCAAATAAATAGAGATCAATGCAATAACCATTAAGCACGTTTAATTTATGTTATATTTTTATCATCACCAAGCACTCACAGAGGTCTCACCAAATGCTCCACATGGTTACAATTTCATCATAACAAATGTTCAGTATACTTATTCAATTATTGTAGTTAGGTAGGTAGGTAGGTGGGTGGGGTTAGGTAGGTAGGTAGGTAGGTAGGTAGGTAGGTAGGTAGGTAGGGTTAGTTATAGGTAGGTAGGTAGGTAGGTAGGTAGGTAGGTAGGTAGGTAGGTAGGTAGGTAGGTAGGTAGGTTGGTAGGTAGGTAGGTAGGTAGGTAGGTAGGTAGGTAGGTAGGGTTAGGTAGGTAGGTAGGTAGGTAGGTAGGTAGGTAGGTAGGTAGGTGGGCGGGTGGGTAGGTAGTTGGTAGGTAGGTAGGTAGGTAGGTAGGTAGGTAGGTAGGTAGGTAGGTAGGTAGGTAGGTAGGTAGGTAGGTAGGTAGGTAGGTAGGTGGGCGGGTGGGTTGGGGTAGGTGGGTGGTTAGGTAGTTGGGTGGGTGGCTGGGTGGGTTTGGTAGGTAGGTTGGTGGGTTTGGTAGGTAGGTAGGTAGGTAGGTAGGTAGGTAGGTAGGTAGGTAGGTAGGTAGGTAGGTAGGTGGCTTTGGGTAGGTGGGTGGTTAGGTAGTTGGGTGGGGTTTTGGTAGGTAGGTGGGTGGGTTTGGTAGGTAGGTAGGTAGGTAGTTGGGTGGGTGGGTAGGTAGGTAGGTAGGTAGGTAGGTAGGTAGGTAGGTAGGTAGGTAGGTAGTTGGGTGGGTGGGTGGTTAGGTAGGTAGGTAGGTAGGTAGGTAGGTAGGTAGGTTTGGTTAGGTGGGTGGGTAGGTGGTTAGGTAGTTGGGTGGGTGGGTGGTTTGGTAGGTAGGTTGGTGGGTTTGGTAGGTAGGTAGGTAGGTGGGTAGGTAAGTGGGTAGGTAGGTCGGTGGGTAGGTAGGTAGTTAGGTAAGTAAGTACTACAGTGTATCACAAAAATGAGTACACCCCTCGCATTAGAAACTACATCCCAAAATGTCCAAATTGAGTATTGCTTGTCATTTTCCCTCCAAATGTCATTGCCTCGTGTTACTAGGTCCAGGTGTGCATAGGGAGCAGGTGTGTTTAAATTTGTAGTGCGGGTCTCACACTCTCTCATACTGGTCACTGAAAGTTCCAACATGGCACCACATGGCAAAGAACTCTCTGAGGATCTTAAATGTCGTATTGTTGCGCTACATGAAGATGGCCAAGGCTACAAGAAGATTGCCAACACCCTGAAACTGAGCACAGTGGCTAAGATCATCAAGCGTTTTAAAAGAGCAGAGTCCACTCAGAAAAGGCCTCGGGTTTCTCGTCCAAAGAAGCTGAGCGCACGTGCTGAGCGTCACATCCAAATACTTTCTTTGAAAGATTGTCACAGGAGTGCCGTCACCATTGCTGCAGAGATTGGAGAGGTGGGGGGGGTCAGCCTGTTAGTGCTCAGACCATACGCCGCACTCTACATCAAATTGGTGTGCATGGTTGTCACCCCTAGCGGAAGCCTCTTCTGAAGACGGTACATAAGAAAGCCTGCAAACAGTTTGCTGAAGACATGTCAACCAAGCACATGGATTACTGGAACCATGTCCGATGGTCTGATGAGACGAAGATTAATTTGTTTGATTCCGATGGTCTCAAGCATGTTTGGCGGCGACCAGGTGAGGAGTACAAAGATAAGTGTGTCATGCCTACAGTCAAGCATGGTGGTGGAAATGTCATGGTCTGGGGCTGCATGAGTGCTGCAGGTGTTGGACAGTCACATTCCATGGAGGGAAACATGAACTCCAACATGTTCTGTTAAATACCGCAGCAGAGCATGATCCCCTCATTCCAGAAACTGGGTTGCAGGGCAGTGTTCCAGCATGACAATGACCCCAAATACACCTCCAAGATGACCACTGCTTCACTGAAAAGGCTGAGGGTAAAGGTGATGGACTGGCCAAGCATGTTTTCAGACTTGAACCCAATAGAACATCTTTGGAGGAGCATTCCAGTGGCAACCTGTGAAGCTCTGGTCAACTCCATGCCCAGGAGAGTAAAGGCAGTTCTGGATAATAGTGGTGGCCACACAAAATATTGACATTTGATGTGTTGTATGTTAATATTGACAACTTTCACTAAGGGGTGTACTCACTTCTGTTGCAGGGGTTTAGAAATTAATGGCTATATTTTGAGTTATTTTGAGGGAAAATAAATTAACTCTATTATATAAGCTGCAAGAAAAAGATCGTCAGAAAATAAAGACAAAAATCAAGAATCCTTACTAAATACAGTGGTACGTCCACATACAAAGTTATTTCGTTCCAGGACCTTGTTTGAAAGTCGAAATGGTCGTATGCCGAGCAGGATTTTCCCATAAGAATGCATTAAAATCAGGGGTGCACATAATTTTTTTGCCCAGGTTCTCAGAGGAGGACCTGGAGATGTGACTTGGTCCTCATTGAGCTTGAGAGTCGACCCGCCTAATGCGATAAATTTATGACAAGCTTTACTTAGAGCCAATTAACTTTAATTAATTATATTAACAATTAATGCTTGATTACCATCAACTGGCACAACAAAATTGCCATTACTTTGAAGTGAAATGTACAGAAATAAAAAGCACCAATTCAAAATAATGGGCATTATCCGGCTCCCACATTAACTCCAAGCCTTTTTAAAAGTGGGATGTCCTCCTCATAAGACCTCATTGAACGTGCATGTTTAGCTTTGTAAAATGCGAGCAAAAACACGTTTGTCAGTGCATGTCGCTGTTCATTACCTTTATTCCGCCCTATTCCGCCACTTGTCCATAGGGCGAGTGGGGTCCTGTTTGACATCGATAGTTTGCTTGATTGCCACATGCTGTTTTTTTCGTGCTTTTCAAAGTTTGGATGGCTGAAATTCTTTGACCCTACATAAAATGCGCTGCTCTTGTCGGCGACATTGGGATTCTCACGGCACATTTTGTACCGCATTTCCGTGCGAGCATCATTTGCTTCCAGCCACGGTACCTCCTGTAGCCACTTTTCAGCAAAAGTCCTTTTTTTCGGTAGCTCCGGTGACGTCTCTGTCGTCTGTCTGTCTTTTGACGGGGGTGGGGGAACACGGAAGTCATTACTCAGTGTGGCCTGCCTCTTCGACATTTTGAGAAGTTATTTTCTCGTGTCCGCCGCAAATACAGTGGTCAGCCATCGGTACGCAAAAGCGTATGGAAGCCGTTGAGGGCCAGCGGGTTTGTCTACGTCCAGTACGCATGCGCGCATGCGGACCACTTATGTGCACCCCTGATTATAATTCTATTAATTCTTTCCACAGCCCGAAAACCTACACTAAATCCTTAATAAATTCTGCTGTTACTATTACAAATGGAAATTACACATAGCAAAACAAATAAATAAAAATTGGAATAATAATATAATAATAATATTTATTGTAATAATGTAAGGAATTGGGTTCTAATGTGGCGGATGTGTTTTGTGTGCTGTACTTGAATGAACCGCATGGCTGACGTCACATTTTAGTTTCACTTTTAATGTCCTGGTTTTTTTGGCGTATAATGCGGGGGACAGAAGGCTTGTTGTGCTGCACAAGTTCTGAAATAAATGATTAAAAACCTGACGAAGCTGGAGACTTCATTGCCGATGTTACCACAATAGTAATTCTCACCTTAACCTATAAAGACTGGCGAACGGAGGTTGGAGGAGGACTGTTGAGATAGGAGACATTCTACGGCCATATTGTCGAGTCAGTTCACAGACGCGCACATTTCATTTTCATTTCAATGTTAAGTGTCACCTTTTTTTAACCACCTGCACTAACCTTCTTGAAGCCCATGTTGATTTCTCACAAGAAAATTCGCCGTGCGTCCGTCTTGCGGGAAAACAAAGAAACTCTGGCGCTGTCATAAATCGTCATATTTCGAGCATTTCATCAGATGTAGAAACAAATGGCGAGTCAAATTTTACATCGGATGTCGAAAAAAATAGTTTGTCAAAGTGATTAAATGTCGAGGTACCACTGTATTGGGTTGCTGATATACTGGGCTGAGATCATGCTGTCGTCGTTTGGTCAGTGCAGAATGGCGCTCAGCCTTTAACACCCAAATGCTGGTAAAAAAAAACAAACAGTTGAACACGGTTTAGCTGTGAAGAAGTACAAAAACACTCAGGAGTAGGTGTGGGGCCAGGCAGAAGTGGCCTTGCATCTTGTGGAGACCAGTGTACCCAAGGCAAACCTACCATTTTCTATGCATTTACCGCGAGTTTGAATGCAATTGGAAACACCAGTAGGGTGTGCACACGTTTGCATACACAATATCTGTCATTTGCTTTCATTTCCCGCCTTGAATTTTTTTTTCCCATCAAGTTTTAAAGAAGGTAGGATAATAGGGGAAAAAAGTTTAATTACCGCTCCATTGTAATTGCGGTAAGTCCTTGGATGGCCTCCCCAACTGTACAAAACAACTTTAACAGGATAACAGTGGCATCTAAAGGGCCTTTGACTCTACAGCATGCATCCCCGGCACTCTGTGTCTTGTGCAGTTCTGAGTGTTTAATCTCCCGTAATTACACAGATTTGCTTAGGTTAATAAAAATAATCCGCCTAAATTGAGACCCCCCACCTCGACCTCCCCTGTGCTTCCTTTGCCCCTTTCTGTGAGGGATCACTTCGCGGTCATATAAATAGTGTGAAGCCCAACTTTGATTGAGAAGGATTGCGGAAAGTAGGGTTCAACGAGGAGGATGTGACACATCGATCAAATCTTTGAAAGAGTCGCCGTGTTTAACTTTACGGTCTGACGTCATTTCCATGCGATTGAGATTGTGTGGCAGATGAGCGCGTCAAGGTTAACGACAGTTGAGAAGCTCATCTTTATCTGCAATCTTGTCAACGCTAGGACTCGGGCGAAAGATTGAGCTATGCTGTAAAAACCCAACTTTTCTAAAGACCGCAGAGAAATTTTCCTATAGAAACTGAGACAGGCGATTTGTGAGTCATGAGCGCTAGTTATTTAACACCGGAGGTGACGACGGAGGACAGGAGCGGCCGAGAACGCCTGGGATTGAGCTTCACCATCGACTACCTCCTGTTCAATAAAGGAGCCAAAGATTCGTCAAGGGACTTCGATTGTCGCAAACCCAAAGAGGTGGTCGCCGTACAGGAGAGGTCAGCAGAGACCGGAGAGAGGGACGTTAGAGGAGAGGAGGGGGATGAAGAGCGACAAGATGAGGGGGAGGAGGAGGTGACCAATACCTGTGTCGCCACGTCCGACGAAAAACCCAACCAGTCGTACATCGCGCTCATCTCCAAGGCCATTCTGGCGTCGGAGGAAAAGAAGTTGCTCCTGTGTGACATCTACCAGTGGATCATGGACCACTACCCGTACTTCAAGAGCAAGGTATTTCCCTCTCTTATGAATTGAGTGCATATTTTACATTCAAAAATTCTCAAAGCACACCAACAAAGACCATACATACACAGGAATAATGAGCTTTTCTCAATGAAATCATAAATATACTTGCTCAGTTTGAAATCTGGGCCTTGACTTTCTCTGTTATATGACTAGCAGCAGGTGTATAGAAAGGTTTATTGCACCTACTGCCATCTAGTGGAAAGACTTTTATGTGTTTGACTGGTCATCATATGTCACTGGCGTAGAGTGATGAAAAACATTCGATGTAAATAATTTCAATTACGTCGATAACATCCATCCATGTCACTCTCAATGATCTCTCAAGACCGATAACATAAATTGGACCATTTTCGCAAACAAAACGACCTACTTGGCACGCGTAATCCGTCTGAGTGGTTAAACAATTAGGCGCGATCCCATTGTTGGCAAATTCGCAAGTAACGTAATCCGGTTGCTAGGTTGCAAACCACCTCCCACCTTCAGCAGGTACGCTAGGGTGGCATGGCAGATTGAAGCCGGGCCTATTGGATTACGCTTGATCGCCCAGTTTGACGTGCTAAAAAAGTAACGCCGGGTGTCGTGTCTTGTGGAGATCATACTCGATGTTGACACGCCATCCTCACGCGAGTCCTGCCAAGAACGGGGCAAGGTGACATCCCGAAGGAGATCACCTTAACACCCGCTTATGCCCACTGTTTTGCATTAGTGACACCTTTTATCCTAACTCTTGTGTTTGTGCAGGATAAAAACTGGAGGAACAGCGTGCGCCACAACCTGTCGCTCAATGATTGCTTCGTCAAAGCCGGACGCAGCGAAAACGGCAAAGGCCACTTCTGGGCTGTCCACCCATCAAACTACAAGGACTTTTCCAACGGGGACTACCACTGCCGAAGGACACGGCGAAGGGTTCGCAGGGTAGCCGGGCAGCTTCCGCTCTCACCTCTCGGAATGCCCTTTCATCTGGCACGCCACCATCGGGCTACCTGTTGGTGCTGCCCTCAGGTCCACACACTCCCTTTACCCTGTTTCCCTCCCAGACTCTACTGGCCTTGGTCCAGTGTCCAAGTGTCAGGCCTGCATGTCTCTGGACCCTAAGGCTGAACCACTAAGTCTTAGTGGGATTGTGAGCAGTTTGGCATTGAGTCACTGTCATTTTAGTTTGTGATCTATGTCACTGTTGGACCCAACAGACCCGAGACTTGCAGATACTGTAGAAAGTTAATTTGTGAGATTGTGAGAGAACAAGGATGAAACCAAAGATGCAACACAATGGATTCCCACATATTTATGCTTTAGTATTTGCAAAACATTTTAGCCTTTCGTGATTTTATGGAATGTTCTTAGAGTGTTTAAATTGGTTAAATTATTTATGTCAATTGTATGTGTTTGTTATTCATCCTCTTAAAACATGGATAGACATTACATTTTAAGTTAGATAACTACAGTAATTAATTCTGCTTATCTGGGATCTTTTGGCTATGTACGTCCAAAGGATGCGCTCCAGAAAACAAAACATTTCAGATCTTTTTTTTAGGGCTGTCAAACGATTACAAATTTTTAATTGAGTTAATCACAGCTTAAAAATTAATTGTAATTAATCACAATTAAAACCATCTATAAAATATGCCATATTTTTTGTTAATTATTGTTGGAATGGAAAGATAAGACAAAAGACGGATATATACATTCAACATACTGTACATAAGTACTGTATTTGTTTATTATAACAATAAATCAAAAAGATGGCATTAACATTATCAACATTCTGTTAAAGCGATCCATGGATAGAAAGACTTGTTCTTAAAAGATAAATGTTAGTACAAGTTATAGAAATTTTATATTAAAACCCCTCTTAATGTTTTCGTTTTAATAAAGTTTGTAAAATTTTCAATCAAAAAATAAACTAGGAGCTCGCCATTGTTGATGTCAATAATAATTATGGTTCTGAAACCCATAAAATCAGTCGCACCCAAGCGCCAGCAGAGGGCGGCAAAACACCAAAAAACACAAGTAACACGTGGAAAACACACTTTGCTGTCATTTTAATCTGTTTGAGCGGGGCATGTGCGTGAAATGCATCAAATATTTTCAAGTGATTAATTATAAAAATTAATTAACGCCCGTTAACGCGATAATTTTGACAGCCCTAAGTTTTTTTTTTTTTTAAATTAAGAGAATTTAATTATTGTGGTATAGACAGATTTAATTCTTAGCAATACCATAAATACATAATGATACCTGGCCAGGTAGGTACTTGAAGGATATTTAACCCCTTCAGACACGCCTTTTTTTTGCTGGGCAAAAAAAAACCAAACAAAAAAAAAAAACCAACATTTTCGCTGATTTTACACTACTCAAACACCAGAACAAAGTGCAATATTTTGGTCGGGAATAGTTCATGCTTTTATTAGTTATTTTGAATGGTAATGTTAAAGTGGTTTTGAGAAGAAATGAGCACTTATGTTTGCCTTTTTGAAGTTGCGATTTGTCTCCGCCATTTTCAGAGAGCAAAAAAATAGCAAAAAGGGGCGTGCTAAAGCTCATGATTTAATTTTGATAGGTAAAGTTTCATCCAAACATCTCCCAGAAGTGGCAATAACAACTAAATTCAGTGTATTTATTGGTTTGGAGACCCAAACGCGTCATGTCCTTCAGCAGCATGCTTAGGTCTGAAGGGGTTAAAATGAGATTTTTTAAACCAAGATGGGCCTCTCCACATTTTATAATTCCCGTCTATGAATGGTTGAAAATCTACCTACCTGGGGTTGTCATTGTCGTTTGATTATGAATCAAATGACAAGAACATTTACGGCTCAACAAAAATTAAACAAACAAAACAAACAACAAAAGTTAATCAAACTCAAACAATCTCAATATTAAAAAAAAAAAGAAAACAGCCTATTTCTCAGTCTTCATGTGTTTTCCATTATTACTTTTATTTATTTATTTATTAACCTTTATTATTTTCTATTTAGTGCAACCCTAATCCTCCGTAATGCGCTGATGCAGGTTAAGAGCCGAGAACAAAAAATGAGCCTCGGGCCACAAATGGCCCTAAGGCTGGACAAATCCCAGCTTTTTAGCGAACTGGTGCAGAAGCCATTAAAGTTGGTGAGGATTTGGATGAAGGTGCTGATACACCTACACAGAAAAGAGTACTACCCTGACTCTCCTTGAAGGAGGATGTACCATGTGAACTGAAAAATAAATGGACAATCATTTTGTTTTGCCTTGGTGGAGGATCTATGCTTAATTCAGTGTTACTTTAGCTAATAAGACTTTTGCACAATACTTTATGCATTCTTGTATCAATGACCAAAGTTGAAATGTAAATAAAGCCAATTGCACTTGTCTCAATTTTCATTTGTAAATTAAGCAAACACAATGTTTTGTTAAGACAATATTAAATGACTTGGAATTGTCACATTGCTATAATTGTATGTGTGTGGGGAAGGTACTAAAAGTGAGCCCGCTGCTAACACCGCCACCCGTCGTCACATGCTAATTAGTCAAAAGCTGTCGGGACGCAAAATCTCCTGCCACATAAGAGACTCAAGTGGTGGGCTGCCGGAGGGGGCTTTCCAAAGCCGACTCCTGAGTGTATGAGGCCGGATAATCTGGGCAATCCCAAGCAGTTTCAAGAAATAGGAAGATTATCACACGCCGTAATCTGCCACAGGAAGAGGGTAGCCCCCCAAAGCCGAGGAAAGGGAAGGGTGGAGAGACAGGAGGTCACTAATTTTTTGGTGAAGATGACATGGAAGAAAGAGAAACCATAAGCACAACCACAACACGCATACAAAGTAGAATGTTGCTGTTGTGTTCATTCAATAAAATTAGAATAAACACTGGGAAACACAAAGTGGATAATTGGAGTGCAAAAATAACTCATTTCCATTTATAGAGACATAATCTAAAAAAAAAATCTGTAACTCAGATTGTATGATTTTTCAATTATTTATTTGTAATTTACTGGGGTTCATATGTATTTGTACCCCTGAGAAAATCAGTGCTAATATTTAGTGCAGAAGCCTTTGTTTGCAATTACAGAGGTCAGACCCTTTCTGTAGTTCTTCACCAAGTTTTCACATACGCAAATAACGATTTTGGCCCATTCCTCCACACAAATTTTCTCTAGATCTGTCAGGCTGTCGTTGAGAAACACAAAGTTCCAGCTCCATCCAAAGATTTTCTGTTGGATTGAAGTCTGGAGACTGGCTAGGCCACTCCAGAACCTTGATATGCTTTTTACGCAGTCACTCCTTGGTCAGCGTGGCAATGTGCTTCGGATCATTGTCATGTAGGAAGATCCAGCCACGACTCATCTTCAAGTCTCTGACTGAGACAAGGAGGTTGTGGCTCAAAATCTGACGATACATCTCACCATTCATCCTCGGCTTTATATAGTATAGTCGTCCAGTCCCCTTTGCCGAAAAGCAGCCCCATAGCATGAGTTTTCCACCCCCATACTTCACAGTGGGGAAGGTGTTCTTGGAATTCTACTCATTCTTCTTTTTCCTCCTCACACGATGAGGAAGTTTGTACCAAAAAGTTCAACTTTGGTCTCATCTGACCACATGACTTTCTACCATGACCCCTCTGCATCATTCAAAGGGTCCCTGGCAAACTTCAGACAGGCCTTCACATGTACTGGCTTCAACAGGGGAACCTTCTGAGCAATTCATGATTTTAAACCATTGCAGCGTAGTGTTCTACTGACTGTAGCCTTTGAAACTGTCCCTCCAGCTCTCTTCTGGTCATTGACCAGCTCCTGCTGTGTAGTTCTAGGCTTAGCCCTCCTTTTTCTCATCCTGAGGGATGGCCCACGAGGAGAGATTTTACATGGAGCCCCAGTCAGAGGTAGATTATCAGTCATTTTTACATTTTTTAACAATTGTCGTAACTGTTGATATATTCTCACCAAGCCGCTTTCCAATTGTCCCATATCCCTTTCCTGCTTTGTGGAGCTCAACATTTTTTTCTCTGGTGTCTTTCGAATGCTCTCTGGTTTTGCCCATGGTAGCAGTTGGATTATGACTGACTGTGGGGTGCACAGGTGAAAATAAAGAGCTCAAATGGGTGGTGGGTGGGTGGTTACTCATGGGGTAAAGGTGGACTTTTTTAAAGGTGGACTGATAACGCCGAGTGTCATAATTATTGCCGATTCTCAGGGGTGCAAATACTTATGAACCCCAGTAAATCACAAATAAAATATTGAAAAATCATACAATGTGAATCTCTCATTGAAAATGCATCTATGATTGAAATTTCAGACCTCTACCAATTTTCTAAGTGGGTGAACTTGCAAAATCCCAAATACTTCTGCTCCTCTATATACTGTATATAAATAAACATTGAATCGGTGTATGAGAACAAGCGGTAAACCAGAAGTACGTTTTAATGTACCATGCAAAATGCTGCCACATGTGGGGCACCACATGGCTCATTTCCAGATGCCCTTTCTTTTCCTTAAACTTGCTTCAACCCGGTTCCTAAATCAGTAAACATTTGATTCCACTTTAAATGCAGCTAGCATCCAAATCTATGCGCCTCTAAAAAAGAGTAATGGGTACTCTGTCAACCCATTTCTCAACTGTCTTGATGATCTAAAAGCCTGGCCAGCTCTGAACTTTGAATGACTGAAGCTCAGAGGGGAGCGTTCCTTTGCTCCTGCTGCTCCAAAGCTAGAAAACTGCCTCAGCACTTTTCTCTGTTTTTAAAACTCCTCTCTTGCCTTTGCATTTGCTACCCAGTGAGCTGTTGAATCCTTTATCATCTATTTTTATTTGTGTTGATTTTATGACCCCATTTATGACCAACATTTGTGTAGTTTACTTTTATTCGTCAACCCATCTTTGTGTTTTTGAAATGTGTTATGTACTGTATTTTTGATATATACACCATTTATATACCATGCATGCTTTTAAATCCTTAACAACTTAATCCGGATAGGAAGTTGGATTTCATTTGTATTATTATTATAATAATCCTTTACTCAATAAAAATCAATACGACAATCGAAAAATGCAAAATTGCTAAATTCGTGTCAATTCTCATCCCTAATTTCATGTATAAATAATTGCTTGGTCGTAGGGAAGAAAGATGAATATGTACATACAGTGGGGCAAATAAGTATCTGGTCAACCACTAATTGTGCAAGTTCTCCCACTTGAAAATATTAGAGAGGCCTGTAATTGTCAACATGGTTAAACTTCAACCATGAGAGACAGAATGTGGAAAAAACAACCAGAACATCACATTTTTTGATTTTTAAATAATTTATTTGCAAATCGTGGTGGAAAATAAGTATTTGGTCAATACCAAAAGCTCATCTCAGTACTTTGTTATGTACCCTTTATTGACAATAACGGAGGCCAAACGTTTTCAGTAACTCTTCACAAGCTTTTCACACACTGTTGCTGCTATTTTGGCCCATTCCTCCATGCAGATCTCCTCTGGAGCAGTGATGTTTTGGGGCTGTCGTTGAGCAACATGGACTTTCAACTACCTCCTCACCCCGTGGCGTCAAAATGATAACAAGAACGGTGAGCAAAAATCCCAGAACCACACGGGGGGACCTACTGAATGACCTACAGAGAGCTGGGACCACAGTAACAAAGGCTACTATCAGTAACAGAATGCGCCGCCAGGGACTCAAATCCTGCACTGCCAGACGTGTCCCCCTGCTGAAGAAAGTATATGTCCAGGCCCGTCTGCGGTTTGCTAGAGAGCATTTGGATGATCCAGAAGAGGACTGGGAGAATGTGTTATGGCCTGGACGTGTACTTTCTTCAGCAGGGGGACACGTCTGGCAGTGCAGGATTTGAGTCTCTGGCGGCGCATTGTGTTACTGATAGTAGCCTTTGTTACTGTGGTCCCAGCTCTCTGTAGCTAATTCACTAGGTCCCCCCGTGTGGTTGTCGGATTTTTGCTCACCATTCTTGTTATCATTTTGACGCCACGGAGTGAGGAGGGAGATGAAAGTCCGTGTTGCCCAAAGACAGCCCCAAAACATCAATGCTCTAGAGGAGATCTGCATGGAGGAATGGACCAAAATACCAGCAACAGTGTGTGAAACGTTTGTGAAGAGTTACAGAAAACGTTTGGCCTCCGTTATTGCCAACAAAGGGTACATAACAAAGTATTGAGATGAGCTTTTGGTATTGACCAAATACTTATTTTCCACCATGATTTGTAAATAAATTCTTTAAAAATCAAACAATGTGATTTTCAGTTTTTTTTTTCCACATTCTGTCTCTCATGGTTGAGGTTTACCCATGTTGACAATTACAGGCCTCTCTAATATTTTCAAGTGGGAGAACTTGCACAATTAGTGGTTGACTAAATACTTATTTGCCCCACTGTATTTTGGCAATATAGTATATGCAGAATTTAATTATGTTTTGAATGACATCCATTCAGTTTAGCAAAGAAATTCCACTGATAATTATAAGCATCTTAGAACACTGCCGCAGAAGATCAACAAATAAACGTCTATTTTACTATCAATAGTGAAATTCCTCCCTGACTATTGCTGTGCTTGGCATTTACATCCACGCCGCAGCCGCTGCCTAAGAGGATTAAAGGTTACACATTGACTTTTGTCAACTTTGTTTGTCTTGGCAAATGATCGAATATTCCAATAAGGCAATGTTTGGGGTGAAATTAGATCATAAGAGGACAAACGATATGTGCCAGGGATTTGGAAGGGAAGAGAAAACGGGTATACTTTAATGACCATGATGAATTATGATGTTCATTAAAACAGTGATAAATCCAGCTAATTAATTTTTTGGTTTGAGTGGGGGCCCCACCAAATCTCTCGCTATTCACCGTCAAGCGCTAATTGGAGACCTAATTTGCTTAATTCCTATGAATTGCTCGCCGCTTCAAATCCTCTTCAATTCACCAGCTTTAAGGCTTTAATTTAGTTGCATATGTTTGCTGTGTGTACACACACATACACGCACACACAGACCCACACACCCAGGTTGTAACCCTGCTGAATTAACATTTTCTGTATATTTGCAGACCATAAGGAACCATTTTGTGGAGTGACTAATTTATTCTGTTTAAAATTATAGTAAAAGAACTAGGGCTGTCAAAATTATCGCGTTAACGGGCGGTAATTATTTTTTAAAAATTAATCACGTTAAAATATTTGACGCAATTAACGCACATGTCCCGCTCAGACAGTATTCTGCCTTTTGGTAAGTTTTACAGCAAGGCTTTTTGTGCTATCTAACAGCGAACTCTTGTGGTCGCTTTGCGACATGGTTTATTGTTTTCTTGCCAGTTCAATATGGTTGCACGACGTCTCGGGCAGACGCCTACGTTGTAATGTTGTGCTTATATGATCCTTGGACAAGATTTGTCCGTAAGTACGGTTGTTGTAACGAATGTACATATTGGTAGTTAGTAAGCGAAATGTTATATTTTTTTGTATGAGATGCTTTTTGTTCATGTTTAGTGAACCTGTATAGCGTGCTAAGCTAACGTTGTTGCTAATGCAATGCTTGTGTACTTTTTTTTTTGTAGTTTTACGACGGTCTAAAGAGGACAATGGTTTGAGGCCATTTTATTAATAAATCAGACGGAAAAGGAAGAAGTCTGATTATTAAGGCGTCGTTCACTAGCTGTCTAGCTTTGGAAAAAGTAGACGCTTCGGAGTGAGGACGGCATAGACAGATTTAAATGACAGTAGAGAGAAATGCCCACTACAGTCCTTATGTACCGTATGTTGAATGTATATATCCATCTTGTGTCTTATCTTTCCATTCCAACAATTTATTTTACAGAATATATATATAATTTACAGAAAAATATGGCATATTTTATAGATGGTTTGAATTGCGATTAATTATGATTAATTAATTTCTAAGCTGTAATTAACTCGATTAAAAATTTTAATCGTTTGACAGCCCTAAAAAGAACACACATTCATAGGTTGTATGTCACCGCAAAAGTGTAATTATCCACAATGAAGGGCTTTAAAATTGAGACTTGAACCACAAATTTTTGACTCAGAAATATAAAAGACTTCATCAACACCACTGCAGTATTATTTTTTTAATACATTGTTTTAATAATTTAGAAGGTCATCTGGAACTGGTTTGTTGTATGTTCCAAGAACAAGAACAAAGCAGGGTGAGGCTGCATTCAGTTATTATGCTCCCATACAGAGGAATACATTACCTGAAGTTCTAAAGTGTGATCAAAAGGTTACCGTAATTTTCAAATTATAAGGCGCACCTGACAATAAGCCGCCACCCACCAAATTTGACACGAAAACGACATTTGTTTATAGATAAGACCCACTGGACTATAAGTCGTAGCTGTCCTCACTGTATTATGGGATATTTACAACAAAAGATATTAACTGGTAACACTTTATTTGACAGTGGCATCATACGACTGTCATAAGACCATATGAACCACAATAAAGCGTTGAACCAATCGGCTGCAAAGCTTCATTTTTTCAAGACGCTTAATTTGGCCCTCACTGCTCTCTTGGGGGAGACAGTCAACCTCTGCTGCCACCTGCTGTCAACACTGTTGTTGTCCAACATGCCTCCTAGCATGCATTGCAGTGCTACTGATGTAAATAACAATCAAAATTCATGTTCTGTGCTAATTATTTCTTCAGTTACTGTTCCAGTTGTTTCATTAATTGCTATTCATGGTATTTGGTAGCACTTTATTTGACAGCGGTACCATCAGACTGTCATTAAACAATCATAATTATAACATGACACTGTCATGAGCATTAATGAATGCTTATAACAGATGTCATTTAGTGTTATCCGGCAAATGATCTCACTTTGAATGGATGTAAAAGATCCAAACTGGACGTAAATGGAGTTGGTGACATAATTTGCCGGATGACACAACATCTGTCATAAGAATTCAGTAATGCCCATGATAGTGTCATGTTATAATTATGACAGTCGTATGACGCCGCTGTCCAAAAACGGTTACCTATTAACCCAAATAAATCAACAAATAAGCCACACTGGACTATTAGCCGCAGGATTCAAAATGAAGGAAAAAACGTAGAGGCTAATAGTTAGAAAATTACAGTAGTTCCTTTCACCCAGGGCTAAAGACAAAAAAAAAAGTCTAAAAAAAAATGTGTTTGAAGGCAAAAATAAATTTGAAACTAAAAAAATGCATGTGAAAGCTATTTCTCTTTGGTTGAATTTTTTTTTTGGATTGAAGCAACTTTTTTGATTGAAGTAATGTCGATTTTGGGCCACATTTTGGCTAGGACGTTTTTGTGTTTATTATTCAATCAAAAAATAAGTTGCTTCAAAAAAAATATATTTTCAAAAAGAAAAATGACTTCAGTCCGAAAAAGAAAAATTTCAATCATAGAAAATGTTTTTGAATGCCAAAAAATATTTGCGATAGAAAAATTTGCATGTGAACACTTAATTTTTCATTGAAAAAGTTTTATTTAATTGAAGCAATCCTTTTTGTGTTTGGGCCATATTATTGGTAGGACATTTATATATATATATATATATATATATATATATATATATATATATATATATATATATATTATATTTATGTCTAAATCATTCAATCCCACCAAAAAGTTGCTTCGATCAAAAAAAAAAAAAAATCTTTTTCAAAGAAAAAAATTATTTGAAAAATAAAATCGCCCTCCTCTATTTATTTCTGAAAATTATATGCAAAGCAAATGACCGTCTAAGGTGCTAGTCACATGATCTGTTCAAATAAGAATTTTGACTCATTATAAAAATATTTTTGTTCATTTCATTCATTTTGTTGCAGTTTTATTGCTTTACAACTTTTATATATGTAGGAAAGTCAATTTCATGCAATGTTCATTTCCGGCCACCGGGGGGGAGGGGGGGGAGGGGCCTGGCCCCCCCTTAAAATCCGCTTCTGGGAAGAAGTGCCTATAATCAGTCACTCTAATTAGTTTATAATCCATCTTCTTTTCAATAATTTATTGGTCATTTAATTTTTGCACAATAAATGCAAATGGTCTGCTCGCATACCAAATGCCAAGCATCTTAATTTAGAGACATCTAATGTTCAATAATCATAACTGCTGTGCTAAGCTGTGACTAGCCTTTGCACAAAGGTGGAAGGCTCCCAAATTCACTTTGAAGGCAAAAAGCAAATTGGTCCAAGATCGATAATGAAAAACTGATGTTGATATATCTGATATAATTTTTAAAATGCTTTCATTAGCTGATATTATCAGCTACTTGATAATATTTGGTAACTCTAGTGGCATCTATTTATGGTGAGGCATTTTTTTAGGTCAAGTGAATAACTTAACCACACAATAAAAAAAATAAAAATCAAACTTCCAATTAGTCATGCTAATCATAGATTTTAAGTACGGTAGACTTCATTCAAATTCTTAAGTTGTCTTGAGTAACTAGTTATTTTGAGTATTCCTAACTCATTCGATCATGTTAATCTTGTGAACTTGATTAAATTAATTGAATTATCTTGCATGATTAACTTTGTCGGCCATACTTGAATTTCTGAGTAAACTGAACTTGAAATGATTCCATGTGTGAACTGTCCTAGCCTCACTCACGATGACTTCAAAAGCGAGTAGCTTTGCCTCAGTTGTCTGCACACTCCGCTGCCACTGTGGCAGCTTGGTTTTCGATCTCCGCATGGAACAACTTCTTATATATTTATTTAAGCTAGTCAAGTTGAGTAAAAGGTCTGAAGTTAAAACGTCATTAAATATGCAGATAACCTATTGTCATAAATGCACCTTGCTCGAAATTAACACGTTTCTATTGTATAACTACCTTCAAGACAAATGAGGTCACGAGGTCTGTGTGTGCGCGCACGCCATTTTGTTAATCTAATGAGATGGGCGGAAGGGTGCAGGGGGTGCATAGATTAGTGCCCAAAGATGTTCCTGATTAGCAGAGAGTGAGCTAAGCAGATCAGCCCCGCTGAGATGGCGATGAAACATTATGGCCGAGTTTTAATGCGCAGCATTCCATGGCTGATTCCCTGCAGTTTGCCCACACACACAGAAAGCTGAAAATTGACTTAAAAAGTCTGCTCTGGTTCATTCACCAAAACTAGGTTTACTCCACAGTCTACACTTTGCTGTAGTCGCCAATTTACATGCGCCTTGGTCTCATCTCGGGTAAAATTGGGCTACTTAGTATTGCCGACACAACCATTGCTGTTTAGTAAAGCTTCAACTGCGCGTGGGAAAATAATGTACCTGTATGCGTGTCATTGATTCAGGTCAGTTCTATTCATAAGGCGCCAATAGTAACAATAAAAGTGATCTAAAGGCACTATAGATATGGATGAGCTTCAGAAGTGCTTTGTGATGCTTTACAGGGGCAAGCCACCTATATTTTATAACCCCAACGGAAAAGGATGTGACGCCTCACTCACTCTACGTGTTCTTCATATGACTAAACTATTTTAAATTATATTTGCATTTTTATCAATACCTTTCTTAACTCATACAGTGCTGGCCAAAAGTATTGGCCCCCTGCAATTCTGTCAGATAATGGCCAAAAAACCCCTCCAAAAATGGACCGGACAAAAGTATTGGCACCCTCAGCCTAATACTTGGTAGACCAACATTTAGACAAAATAACTGCGAACAACTGCTTCCGGTACCCATCAGTGACTTTCTTACAATGCTCTACTGGAATTTTAGACCATTCTTCTTTGGCCAACTGCTTCAGGTCTGTGAGATTTGAAGGGTGCCTTCTCCAAACTGCCATTTTCAAATCTCTCCACAGGTGTTCTATGCGATTCAGGTCTGGACTCATTGCTGGCCACTTTAGAAGCCTCCAGTGAAACCATTTTCTAGTGCTTCTTGACATGTGTTTTGGGTCATTGTCCTGCTGGAAACCCATGACCTCTGAGGGAGACCCAGCTTTCTCACACTGGGCCCTACATTATGCTGCAAAATTTGTTGGTAGTCATCAAACTTCATAATGCCATGCACGCAGTCAAGTAGTCCAGTTCCAGAGGCAACAAAGCAACCCCAAAACATCCACCACGTTTGACTGTGGGGACCGTGTTCTTTTCTTTGAAGTCCTCGTTTTTTTCATGTAAACTCTATGATGCCTTTTCCCCAAAAGCTCTACTTTTGTCTCATCTGACCAGAGAACATTCCTCCAAAACATTTTTGGCTTTCTCGGGTAATTTTTGGCAAACTCCAGCTGGCTTTTTTATGTCTCTGGGTCAGAAGTGGAGTCTTCCTGGGTATCCTACCATTGAGTCCTTTTTCATTCAGACGTCGACGAATAGTACGGGTTGACACTGTTGTACCCTCAGACTGCATATCATCTTGAAATTGTTTGGATGTTAGTCGAGGATCTTTATCCACCATCCACACAAACTTTGGTTGAAATCTCATCAATTTTTCTTTTCTGTCCACATCTAGGAAGGTTAGTCACAGTGCCATGGGCTTTACACTTATACCCCTTTCCCACTGGCCAAAACCCCCGTGTCAACCCACTAACAATCGGCTTTTTGGTGGCAGTGGGAAAGGTGCAGCGACCCGCCTCGACCCGTGTCAATCAACCCGCCAAGCGACCCGCGTTAAAATCACCTCGGCTCTGATCGTCATGCAGTGTGAAAGCAAAACCCCGGCTGGGTCAACAGTCAACACCCTAATCTACGTGGTGACGTAGGCTCTTACGTGATGCGTCATAACAACATGCAAGTCGCCCCCCATTTAACACGCCCTACAACCGTAGTTACGTCGATGCTAACAACAAAGCTAGTAGAAGAAGAAGAATTCACGTCGCCTACGTTGCCTCAGCACAAGCAGAGTGTTGATCCTTTGCCGCATTTCGACCATTTTGAGGGCAGTAAAAAGCATGAAAACAGAGATCACAACAAAAAGGAGGCTTCCATAATGCTCTGCATTGTTTACTTTCTTGAACTGAATGAATTCGGTCGCACTTGTCGACGTTGATCTTAGCGTGGTGACGTCACGCAACCTTATGCACGGCTGAGGAGGGGTGGAGGGTTAGACGGGTGAAAAAAAAAAAAAAGACACGGCTTTTTTGTCAATGGGAAAGGTGTCAAAAGCCAATTGCTAGTGGGTTGCATCGGCTTGGAAAAAACGCACGTTGACCCACTAGTTTCAGTGGGAAAGGGGCATTATTGATGACACTGCGCACGATAGACACAGGAACATTCAGGTTTTTGGAGATCAATAAACCAATCAAATTTATTTCTATAGCCCTTTACAAAAACCTGAAAGGGCCCTCAAAGTGCTTTACAACAAAGACATGGACTTGTAGCTTTGAGTTTGCCCATGCTTCCTCACAATTTTGCTTCTTAAGTCCTCAGACAGTTCTTTGGTCTTCTTTCTTTTCTCCATGCTCAATGTGGTGGACACAGGACAGAGGTTGAGTCAACTTTATTTCATTTTAACTGGCTGCCACCACCTGTTATGTGCCACAGGTAAGTAACAGGTGCTATTAATTACACAAACTACAGAACCATCACATGATTTTTCAAAGGGTGCCAATACTTTTGTCTGGCCCATTTTTGGAGTTTTGTGTAAAATGATAATGATTTAAATTTTTTCCATTCTCTTTCCTGATTTTTTTTATTGCAAGCAAAATAAATGATGATTTTATTGCCAAAGCATTTGTAATTGCAATCATTTTCTGGAAGAAATTGAGAATTATCTGACAGAGGTGCAGGGGTGCCAATACTTTTGGCCAGCAGTGCATTAAAGTGTTAATGAAAACCAAAGGCGTAGGTTTGGTATCAACATTGGTAGGGATGATATTACAGTATAACCTGCATGTACACTTTTTGCGCGGGATGGGACATTAATAATACCAAACAGATTGGGTGAACGGGGGTCAGGGCTACATTTCTTACGAATATGAACCTAATTAATTGATATACTAAAACAGGGGTACTCATGACGTTGATCACGATCGGCCAATCGCAAAGCTAGTGTGGGTAGCTCGCGGCACCCCCCCAACAGTTTTTTTTTTTCAATGTACATAATGAATTATGATTGTTGTATGTTGTGTTGTGTGAGCTACGGATGAGGTTATGCAGCACCCCTCTCTCTAAGCAGCTTCTTACTAACGTTTTTCTCGTTCCATAGTTGCCAATAGAGGTTACTACATTTCTCACAGTTTATTTAATGTTAACAGTAGAAAACACAGAGAAGGACACTTCTCTCGAAGCAGCTTCCTACTTGAGTTTTTTGCAGGTTAGCAAGTTCACACAGTTTAATGTTATGCTAACACTAATGCAGGTCGGACCTACAGTAGCAAAATTAATGGTGTGTTCAACACTTCCAAAACAATGATGTCTTTTTACATTTCTAACAGTGGATGCTGCTGGCTGAAAATAAAACCTTCTCATATCTCTAATATCTAATGTGGGTGTATGTGAGGGTTAAATCATCAGCCAATCAAATGTGCGTTTAGGAGGAAAAATGGACCGTCACATTCAGCAAGTGAAAAGATGTACATGTAAATCTAAACATAATAAAAATAATTAACTTAATAATGGTGGGGTCAATTACAACAATTAAAACATATGGGAAGACAATATAAATGACCTTTATAACTGAAATCATTACATAACGCAAATATGGTTGCTTAAAAGTTGGTGGGGACAGTTTGAGCCACCTGAAAAGTTGGTAGTGTTTTGTCCCAACCGTCCCTATGCAAATGCAAAATGCAAAATGTTTTCATTGAAAACATTTAGCATTTTTTCCTTCAAGATTGTCAGTAGCAACATTTATGAACTACAAAATAAATAAATAAATAAGGGTAAGCAAAAATAGCTGTGGACTAAACGTTTTAAATGACCCCACCTGACCCCCTCCCGAAAGGATAAGCGAGTGTCTTTCAGGCAGCAGGAGTCCAAATTGCCTGTCTATTCGAACCCATGATTGCATCCAAGTAGGTAGCAGTATTTAAAGCTCCCATGAAGGCCACAGCAGCATCATCCCAAGCATGCAGCTGCTATTTTCCTCCTCGTGTCCCGCCATGAACAATAGCTCGTCTCCCTTCAAAGGCCCTTTAATAGTCAATCGATGGCAATGCGAGGCGCCTATTCTGCAGATTACTGTTAACAATAATTTGCCTCCCAGTGCACCGTTACCATCTTTGAAGCAATGTTTTATTGCCTTTTCACCCTCCCTCCTTCCATCTGCATCTGTCATCCCTCCGGTCCGCTGTTTGATCTCCTTGCGCTGGCCTCCATCCCCACGAGCCGCGTTGACCTGTTGATTGACAGCTGCGATCAGACATATGGTGGGACGAGGCATCGACCCGAGGAGCTCCCACGGGACAAAAGCTAGTCCAGTGGGCTGCTCCACTCGCCCTGCAACGCCATTTCCTCCCCTCCTGTCTCCCAATTTTTCTCGGGTTGTTTAATTATACACCGTGCAAGCAGGAGAGGTTATTTGGCCACTAGATGTCGCAAGATGCAAGCAAATGTTGACTCAGTACTGCCAGACACAACATTAGGTGTCCTTATAAAATGGCACCCAAGTTTTATTATTTATTATTATTATTATTATTTATATTATTATTTTTTCTTTTTATAACATTGGTTGCCATTTTCAAGAGGGATAGGTTAGGCCTCAAAATTGGTAGGGACGATATAACAGCATAACCTGCATGTACACTTTTTGCTGGGGACGGGACATTAATAAGGCCAAACAGATTGCATACCTGTCAACCCGAGGCCGTTGGCAATCTTACAAATAGTGACGTACGCCCTTCCAAATTGGTGACTAATCTGACGTTTTATATAGCGTGCAATATGAAAGAAAAATAAAACTCATTTTTAAAAAAATAATATGAATTTATTGGTAATATTGTCACATATAACCTGCTGCAATCAAAGAACAATCAATATCTTCAGCTACATTATGATTACTCAAATTTAACAGTGACTTTTGTTATAATTGTATGTAGCACTTTTGGCAATTTCTATCATGTTTTTTGATGGCTTCACTTCACCTCGCAATTCAGTTTGACTTGAAGGTAGGTTGTTAGTGTGTCCAATTATAAATTAAAAAATTCAATTGATAAAATTAACTTGCAATTTTTGAGTCAGGTAACATTTCAGGTAACATCTCTTTTGCTAATTTTGAGAAGTGATCAGCAAGAATTGCAGGCAAATTGTGTTCGGCAACAAATTGGCAGAATAAAATCTTCGCTTTCGTCACTTTCACTCTGCAGACTTCATCTTTATGACCAGTGTTGTTAATCTTACTTTAAAAAAGTAACTAGTTCCAGTTACAAATCACTTCTCCCAAAAAGTAATTGAGTTAGTAACTCAGTTACCTGAGTGTAAGAGTAATTAGTTACTTGGCAAAGTAACTGGTGTTACCTTTTGTTTTTTTTTTTTCCATAAAAAAAAAAAAAAAACAGTAACCTTTGCTATGTTTGGAAGTAATTTAATTTAATTTAGTGAATCAACTGTTAAAGTTATTAAAATTGCTCCTGTTTTTGCATTAGTTCCCTTCTGTCTACTTTCAACATGTGAAGGTTTTAAAACTGTTTCATCATTTAAAGATAGATTCAAGTCAAGATTTTGCCGATTTAGGAGTATTTTAGATAAAAAGTTACTTACCGTAACTTCCCGAATATAAGGCACACCCGTGTATAATGCGCACCCCAAATTTTCTTGTAAAATCTAGGGAAAATTATTGTACCCGTTTATAACGCGCACCCTAATTTTAGCACTAATAAATAGAAGAATACAAGAAAACAGAGCTCATGTACAGATATAGAAATGTCATTTCACTGACTGGTGAAACACAGCACAAGCATAGCACATTGGTAGTTCAAAACATTACCATAAACTGACAATACTTACGGTAATAATATGATTTGACAACTTCTCCAACTCACCAGAATCTAGGAGAAAACAAAACAGATATGACTTTTCTTTTAAAGGCTGCTGTATAACTTACTCGTTTCATCATGATGAATAAATGTTTCTTCCATGGATTGATACAGTAAAATGAAAGTGAGAACGTTTAAGTTGGAAATCCGTGAGAGCTCATCGCTGTCAACACGACAGTAATAATAGGAACTA
The DNA here is from genome assembly GCF_030265065.1 of Corythoichthys intestinalis. Taxonomy (NCBI): domain Eukaryota; kingdom Metazoa; phylum Chordata; class Actinopteri; order Syngnathiformes; family Syngnathidae; genus Corythoichthys; species Corythoichthys intestinalis. The sequence goes on from NC_080401.1 coordinate 42,134,703, forward strand.
TTGTTATTTGGGTTTGAGTTTCCCGACGGACAGATATAGTTGACGGACACACACAGGAAGTGTGTTGTTACGTTTGTTATGGTCCGAGTTGCGGAGCTGCAATAAACGTTGACTCAAATGAGTTCAAGAAACTAAATTCTGTGCTTTATGAAGAGTGAAAAAAGCAGAATTTAACACAGACGAAATCATTCGGCCGATTAGAGTGAAGTATTACCGAAACAAAATGGTGACGTCATGTACCGTAATGGTCGGCAACGGGTCGCCGCATACGTTTCTTCAACACAACGTGGCCGTGTCAATTAAAAAAAATCGGTTTATATATATATGTTAATATATATATATTTCTGTCTCCGTCCATGTACCCGTTTATAATGCGCACCATGATTTTACAAGTTGATTTTGGGGAAAAAAAGTGCGCTTTACATTTGGGAACTTATGGTAGGCTCGCTAGGAAGGTTCAGAACAACAGAGCCTTTATGAGAAGTCTGCTGCTTTAAAATGCCGGCTGTTTACTAACGCCACGGAGTCTTTCATTTTGCGTGTAGTGCTATATGCATGTGATATCTAGGCGTAGATTGTAGGCTGTCGGCTACAGTCAGGAAATAATGGAGACACCTAGCCTAGCATCGCGTTTGCTACAGTGTCACAACACTCTTCCCTCCTTCCCACTCCCGCTCTTCTCTCTCCATTTCTCTGACTTGTGTCATTCAACCAACGTAGTAACGCATACTAATGCACATTGTCTCGTTGCCGAAACGGTGACAAAATTCGAACGGAAAAAAAAAAATGTAATGCACGAAAAATGTACAGATTTTGAACGTAGGGCGTACACATTTAAAAATCAGTACTCACTTGTACAAATTACGCCGAAACCGTACAATTTAGTGGGTATGAGACTGGGTGATCGGGGGTCAGGGCTACATTTGCCACGAATAAGCTGATGTGTTTCCTACTGTAAAAATGAAGAAAAAAGAAAAGTTAAAATGATTATTTCCATGAGATAAAGTCATTTTTTTGTGTTTTTTTGGGGGGGGTCAGGGCAGCCAGAGGGAGATACTACTTAACCTATACATAGAACTACATGTTAACCTGCATTGTCCTCGACCACAAGAGTAATTTTCGGGCTATAAGGTGCACCCGCCTATAAGCCGCCACCCACCAAATTTGACATGAAAACGGCATTTGTTCATAGATAAGCCACACTGGACTATAAGCCGCAGCGGTCCTCACTGTATTATGGGATATTTACACCAAAAGGTTAACAGTAACACTTTATTTGACAGCAGCATCTTAAGACTGTCATAAGACCAAATGAACCACCATGACGCTTTGAACCAAGTGGCTGCAAAGCTTCATTGCTTCAAGAAGTTTCATTTGACCATCACTGCTCCTTTGGGGAAAACAGTCAACTGACAGTCAGTCTGCTGCCATCTGCTGTCAATACTGTTGTCGTACAAAATGCTTTCTAGCATGCATTGCAGCACTACAGATGTAAATAACAATCAAAATTCATGTTCTGTGCCAATTATTTCTTCAGTTACCGTTCCAGTTGTTTCATTATTTGCTAGTTATGATATTTGGTAACACTTAATTTGACAATAAGACTGTCATAAGACCATCATACCATATTGGCCCAAATATAAGACGGTGTTTTTTTGCATTGAAATAACACTGAAAAAGTGGGGGTCATCTTATATTCGGGGTCTAGACATTATACCCATTCACGACGCTAGATGGCGCCAGATATCATTGAAGCGAATGCTGAACTTGAGGAGTAATGTTTTGTCATCTCGGCTACTCTCAAGTTAAACCAGTTTGCATTATTTCATTGCAATGTTTTTTCTTATTTAGATTTATTTCAAGACTACAGTTACAGTTAGACCTCTTTTAGATGGTTAATGCAGTTATTGCAATTTTGTTGTTTTATCACAATAGATTGGTTTATTTACATTTCAAAAACCAGAAGCCATTCATTTACGAATGTGATTGCACTTTAGTTTACATATTTAAATGTTCAGATATTAAGATTTGAATGAGGCAAAATAACATGCTTTTCCTCTCAAATATATTGTTATAATCATTTGTTTCAGATGTACTGTAATTATTTTCTGGATAAAAAATAATTTGGTGTTCAAAAAGTTTTTTTTTCAAACTTGAGTCTTGAAAAAGAGGGGGTCGTCTTATAATTAGGGCCGTCTTATATTCGGGCCAATACGGTAATTATGAAATGACACTGCCATGAGCATTAATGAATGCTAATGACAGATGTCATTTTACAGTATGTCATCCGGCAAATAATCTAACTTTTGAATGGATGTGAAAGATCCAAGCTGGACACGAATGGAGTTAGTGACATAATTTGCAGGATGACACTTAATGACATCTGTCATAAGCATTCATTAATGCCCATGATAGTGTCATGTCATAATTATGACGGTCTTATGGCAGTCTTATGACGCTGCTGTCAAATAAAGTGTTACCTATTAACCCAAATAAATCAACAAATAAGCTGCACTGGACTATAAGATGCAGGATTCAAAATAATGAATTCCACCAAATCAAATGTATTTTTTTCCCCTAGGAAATGTAATGTCGAAAGGCACAAAAAATGTAAAATATTTTGATAAAGTCATGTGATTGTATTTATATTTTGTCATCACTGACGGTGATAACGGTCTAAACCATTTTAAATGTCCCCATTCAAATACTGTAGATAGGACATGCATTCACTTCAAAGACATTGGAATTGCGGCTATGTCAATGAGTTAAGCAATCCAATTAAAAAAAAGTTTACAAACTACTTGAAACAATTTAAAATAGAATTTGTTGCTTATTCCCACTTTCTAAAATGAGCCATTTAAATATAGCATGCACATTGCAAAAACACACCTCCTTAACCCTTACTGCCAAATGTATCACATCTGATACACCTAAAATTTCATGATTTTGAGACTAATTCAGAATTTTGACATTTCTTTTTGAAAAAGGAAAAAAAAAAAAAATAAGATGGATGCAAGTCAACACATGCATCTGCAGGTTCCATGAGAAAAAGAAACATGATTTAGCAAGGATTATAGATATTAGAGCGCTTATTACACATATTCATTTTGACTTTCCTTTTACAAATTTGAAAAAAAAAAAAAAAAAAGGTTTCATTAAGACCTATTTTTCATATTTTGTGATTCTCTGACAATTGCTTCAATATTGCAGGCATTAAAGGGTTAAAACTAGTTAAATTCCCTTGTTTTCAGTGTAAATCTACTACAAAATAAGTGGAATTATCTGCCAGTGCTTCAAGTAAATTTTACTCAAAGATTTTTTGAAATTAGGAAAATAGCTAGTATCTGAAAATAAGATTAATTATTTTAAGCAATCAATTAGTATATTTAATCTTATTAAAAAAAAGCTTGTCAGAAATGTTCTTAATTCAAGAATAGATCTTGTTCAAAACATTATTTGAAAACAAATTTTGTTGATTTATGTGTAAAATTACCAAGTTTTAGATGTATGGGCTTCATAAAAACAAATAGTAATAAAGATTTAAAGTGAATGGAAAAATCTGATGCATTAATCTGTTAACTAGTCTTTAACACTCAAAACAAGATGAAGAAAATTATTTCACGAGATTAAAAAAAAAAAAAAATCTAATTAAGAAGTTATAAATTTGCAGTGCAATTAAGTTTTAATACTCAATAATTTTGGCTGTAATGTTTTTTTTTTAACTCAAAATTCAGGATTGCCAGATTGGAAATTTACCACAGTTGTAGTGAATCACACGAAACATTGTCATAGACATGGTGCCCATTTGTGCAATGAAAATCATTGATTTCTCCACATTGGAGATTTTGGACTGGAGTTTGAGAAGCGCTCATCTAAATTTGGCTCTTGTAGACCATGGCACGTTATTTCTCCAAGTGGGGTTGCCGCAAAGCAGATTTTTGTTTTTCGTTTGCCACAGTGTGCAAATTTTGTTTTCTAGGCTCCCACTGGTGGAAATGCAATTCCCAACCTTTCTTTCTGTGTGTGTGTGATTTGAGTCCATGAGGCAACTTCCTCATCGCTCGTGGGCTGAGTGTTGCCATGGCGATGCATCTCCGACCAGTGCAACTCCCTTGCTGACCCCAATGGGTGACCTCTGACATTTAGGGCCATGACCAGGGGGAGCAAAAGGTCAGCAATGGCCGGAGGGTGACAAGCGCACTTCCATGATTTGCACTCACGCCCCCAAGCTCCCCTTTTCTTCCATCATTTGCATTTGACCATCAGCTGTAGGAAATTCATCTAACTGAGTCACACATTGCATTTCAGCAGGTAGTGTGTGCGTTTGTGTGTGCGTGCCTGTTTCTTGCTCACGGCGAAAAAGCCGAAAAGCTCGATATCGTATAAATTTGCATTGGATGCTGCTGCAACGGCCTTCTGGGTAAACTGCGGTGATCTCCGCCAGCTAACACCGGCCATAGTGATGATTATGATAGCCGGTTGTAATGATCATCACTATATTCCCATGGCCTTGGCTACTGTATCTCATACGCTGGGATATTTATAGTTTCTTATGATTCTGATTCATTTTTTCACTTGCACTGCTGATCAGTGTTTGTTCTAAAATATATTGCAGTGTTTACCAAATCTTTCATTAAAATGTCATGAATTAGTACATTCCTACGCTACACACCTATAAAATGTTTTACAAAAAAGTATGCCAATTCCTCCTCTGTATCACTACTACAATAACTATCTTGATTAAATTTGCAAGCTACTCTACACGCAAAAAAAAAAAAAGCCCTTTTTCAAATTTGCAGTATTTTTATTTTCTCGTTTTAGGTAATCAAACAAATGTACAGTAAATAGCAGATGAAGATAACCCAAGTAAACATAAAGATGTTTTTAAATTGTGGTATTACACTGATCCCTCGCTACTTCGCGCTTCCAATTTCGCGCCCTCATTCCATCGCGGGTTTTTTTTTCCAAAAAAAAAAAAAAAAATACAGACGAGCCATCCCTCAATGATCATGTAGTCTCAATCTCCCTCCTGCTGCTCTTTGTTGGTCAGGCAGTGCACCAAAGTTATTAAAATTAACGATGATTGACAAACGTTCAATGTTTGATCTTGCCGCAGATGCTTGGAAGTCAAAGGGCCGCATGCGTCAATCATCATTTAACTTGTTAAACAGTTGCTGTGGCAACTCATTGTGTGTAAGTGAGCTGTTTGAGCTACTTTTCTACTTTATTCTTGTTTAAAAATAATTCAGTGGGACAGTAACATGTTTAAAACTTATAATTATTACATTTGAAGTGCTTAAAAACCATTTATTAATATAAATATATATATATATATATTAGGGCTGTCAAAATTATTGCGTTAACACGCGGTAATTCATTTTTTTAATTAATCACGTTAAAATATTTGACGCAATTAACGCACATGTCCCGCTCAGACAGTATTCTCTGCCTTTTGGTAAGTTTTACAGCAAGGCTTTTTGTGCTGTCTAACAGCGAACTCTTGTGGTCGCTTTGAGACATGGTTTGTTTTCTTGCCAGTTCAATATGGCTGCACGACGTCTCGGGCTAACGCCTACGTTGTAATGTTGTGCTTATATGATCCTTGGACAAGATTTGTCCGTAAGTATGGTTGTTGTAAATAATGTACATATTATGTTAGTAAGCAAAATGTTATATTTTTTGTATGAGACGCTTTTTGTTTATGTTGAGTGAACCTGTATAGCGTGCTAAGCTAACGTTGTTGCTAATGCAATGCTTGTGTATTTTTTTTTTTGTAGTTTTACGACGGTCTAAAGAGGACAATGGTTTGGTTATTAATAAATCAGATGAAAAAGGAAGAAGTCTGACTATTAAGGCGTCGTTCACTAGCTGTCTAGCTTTGGAAAAAGTAGACGCTTCGGAGTGAGGAGACGACAGCATAGACAGATTTAAATGACAGTAGAGTGAAATCCCCACTACAGTCCTTATGTACCGTATGTTGAATGTATATATCCATCTTGTGTCTTATCTTTCCATTCCAACAATTTATTTGACAGAATATATATATAATTCACAGAAAAATAGGGCATATTTTATAGATGTTTGAATTGCGATTAATTGCGATTAATTAATTTTTAAGCTGTAATTAACTCGATTAAAAATTTTAATCATTTGACAGCCCTAATATAAATATATATATATATATACACACACACAGTGTATCATAGAAGTGAGTACACCACTCGCATTTCTGCAGGTATTTAAGTATATCCTTTCATGGGACAACACTGACAAAATGACACTTTGACACAATGAAAAGTAGTCTGTGTACAGCTTATATTATAGAGTTAATTTATTTTCCCCTCAAAATAACTCAAAATATAGCCATTAATATCTAAACCCCTGGCAACAAAAGTGAGTCCACCCCTTAGAAACTACGTACAACCCTAAATGTCCAAATTGAGTACTGCTTGTCATTTTGCCTCCAAAATGTCATGTGACTCACTACAGGAGTGCTGTCAGCAGAGGAGAGAGAGAGAGAGGTGGGGGGTCAGCATGTTAGTGCTCAGGCCATACGCCGCACTCTATATCAAATTGGTGTGCATGGCTGTCACCCCAGGAGGAAGCCTCTTCTGAAGACGGTACACAAGAAAGCCCGCAAACAGTTTGCTGAAGACATGTCAACAAAGCACATGGATTACTGGAACCATGTCCTATGGAACGATGAAATTTTATTCCAGGTTACAAAATTACTTCTAGAACCAATTAATTTTGTAAGTAGTTGTAGACACTACAATATGTGCTCGTTTATGTTCATTTGAAATAGTTTTAAACCTTTATTTTTGGACTAAAACTATGAATTTGAATTTTACGGACAAAACATTTTAAGTAACTGTCGACTAAAACTAGACGAAAACGTTTGAAATGACTAACATGTGTCTAAGATTAAGAAGTATTTTTATCCAAAAGATTAAGACTAAGACAAAATTAAAAGGGCTGCCAAAAACAACACTGCAAGGGAGGAAAACAGTTAAGTCACAGAGAAGCAACTAAGTTTGCAGTTTTCATTCATTTATTCATCTTCTGAACCGCTTATCTTTATGAGGGTTGCGGGGGTGCTGGAGCTTATCCCAGTTAACTACGTACAGGAGGCGGGTTACAACGTGAACTGGTTTTTAATTAATTAAAAAATTAATTAATTAATTTAAAAAAAAACAAAAAAACAATTTAAAACCCGACTTGGGTTATCATTTTCTGACTTTTACATTTTTTTCATGATTTTAAACTGGGAAAAAGAGAATTTTAGAAGGTGTCGCAAGTATCATTTAGCTCCTTGCCATGTTCGATATTTTCTACATTCAATTTTTTATACTTAAGGGAGCCAAATAATTAAAATTTGCCCCCGATTTGTTTCTAAATGACACAAATGAAGCAGGAATATTCAATTAAAAATGTAATATTTATACACCTATTCTGTTGTGTGTTTTCACTTGGTTCCTCGTGGGGAATAATTACAGAATGGTGTGCACTACAGTCATGTGACCTGAGCCTTCTGCTACCCCAAATTATTTATCCCCCACCCTCAGCTGATAGCTCGTCAATATCAGTTTATTAATTTAACAGTTGTGGAGTGATAAAAGGTTGTGCGCAGTTAGTTCGCCATAGGAAGAATTTTACAGTGCATGTGTGTGTATTTGAATAGGGAAGGGACAAAGAGGGAAGAAAAAGCAGTGATCAATGGCGTGCAAAAAAAAAAAGGGCCACCATCGCTCACATTCCGAGGCTATTGAACGGCTGGTTATTAAAATTAATATGCTTATTATCACTGTATTAAAAAAATAAAGATTGAAGACGACGTATTTGTTGGTATTGACATTCCAACTGTTCCAATATATTGATGAGGTTGTAACTATTTGCTTAGTGTAGAGCAGAAATCTGTGCTACCAGAATTTTATTTTATTATTATTATTTTTTTTACATAAAAAGGTTGGAGTGGTTATTATTATTTGAAAAAATATATATACCTGTATACAGTTGTGGTCAAAAGTTTACATACAATTGTGAAGAACATAATGTCATGGCTCTCTTGAGTTTCCAGTTATTTCTACAACTCTGATTTTTCTCCGATAGCGTGAATGGGACAGATACTTCTTTGTCACAAAAAACATTCATGAAGTTTGGTTCTTTTATGACTTTATTATGGGTGAACAGAAAAAATTGATCAAATCTGCTGGGTCGAAAATATACATACAGCAGCGCTAATATTTGGTAACATGTCCCTTCGCCATTTTCACTTCAATTAGGCGCTTTTGGTAGCCATCCACAAGCTTCTGGCAAGCTTCTGGTTGAATCTTTGACCACTCCTCTTGACAGAATTGGTGCAGTTCAGTTAAATTTGATGGCTTTCTGACATGGACTTGTTTCTTCAGCATTGTCCACAAGTTCTCAATGGGGTTTAAGTCAGGACTTTGGGAAGGCCATTCGAAAACCTTCATTCTAGCCTGATTTAGCCATTCCATTACCACTTTTGATGTGTGTTTGGGGTCATTGTCCTGTTGGAACACCCAACTGCGCCCAAGACCCAATCTTCGGGCTGATGACGTTAGGTTATCTTGAAGAATTTGAAGGTAATCCTCCTTCCTCATTATCCCATTTACTCTCTGTAAAGCACCAGTTCCATTGGCAGCAAAACAGCCCCACAGCATAATACTACTACCACCGTGCTTGACGGTAGGCATGGTGTACTTGGGGTTAAAGGCCTCACCTTTTCTCCTCCAAACATATTGCTGGGCATTGTGGCCAAACAGCTCGATTTTTGTTTCGTCTGACCACAGAACTTTCCTCCAGAAGGTCTTATCTTTGTCCATGTGATCAGCAGCAAACTTCAGTCGAGCCTTAAGGTGCCGCTTTTGGAGCAAGGGCTTCCTTCTTGCACGGCAGCCTCTCAGTCCATGGAGATGCAAAACACGCTTGACTGTGGACACTGACACCTGTGTTCCAGCAGCTTCTAATTCTTGGCAGATCTGCTTTTTGGTGATTCTCGGTTGAATCTTCACCCTCCTGACCAATTTTCTCTCAGCAGCAGGTGATAGCTTGCGTTTTCATCCTGATCGTGGCAGTGACAAAACAGTGCCACGCACTTTATACTTACAAACAATTGTTTGCACTGTTGCTCTTGGGACCTGCAGCTGCTTTGAAATGGCTCCAAGTGACTTTCCTGACTTGTTCAAGTCAATGATTGTTCAAGTCAATAATCACTCACAAGAAATTGCTAATTCGTGTTGCTGTATGTATATTTTTGACCCAGCAGATTTGATCACTTTTGCTGTTAACCCATAATAAAGTCATAAAAGAACCAAACTTCATGAATGTTTTTTTGTGACAAAGAAGTATCTGTTCCATTCACTCTATCGGAGAAAATCAGAGTTGTAGAAATAACTGGAAACTCAAGAGAGCCATGACATTATGTTCTTCACAAATGTATGTAAATTTTGACCACAACTGTATAATATTTGGGAAAAAAAATCACAGTCACAATGAATCTTTAAGAATTCCTATCTTTCTATAACCTCTGCTACTCAACTAATCCACTCTCAGAATTGATAATATTAGTTTCTCGCTTTCCATGCCTTTTAGAATTTTTAGTGTTGTTGTGTAAATAAAGTGTATAACTTGAGTGTGTCACATTTAAAGGGAATGAGAGGAGTCTATTTAATTGGCGGCAAATCAAGCTTGTTGTTCACAACCGCAATAGCGCAAACCATCCTTTTTAATTAATTCACTGCCATTGAAGGTGATAGACGTCCAGTTCTTTATACTATAACATAGACTTCAGTATCAATTGATAAGACAGCTCCTACAGACATTGTGCCATGGCTTCCCGTAGTGGGCCGGGCCAGGTAGAGCGTCGTGTAAGCTTTCACTGCGATAAACTCAAACAAACACTGCATTCTAACGCCGGATTTAGGTGGAAACAGGACGAATGTTTTAGTGCATACAAGCAGGCAGGAGTGTCTCAAGAGTGATTTGGTCTAGGATTCAAGGTAATTATTATATGAAATAGCACAATGCATGCACTTTGAAACGTTGTGAAGAATAAAAATGAATACAAAAATTAACTTAAATTTAGCTTGAAATATTTACCTAAAATGAATAATAACTTTTTTTGTTTTCAACCAAGAATCTAGACTGTTTTACGTTCATATCTATAGAAATTCCGGGATTTACGCATTTATTTACAGGAATTTTCAAATTGAAAAGCTCTTTGTTTTGTGGATTTTGTATCCATACACAATGGTGTAGATTTACATTCAAATAATCAGGTAATTTTCGGCCAACTGCATGTTTTAAAACTAGTTTAAAACAGTTTTTAAAACCAGTGATTTAGACATTTCGGCATCCATTTAAATAAAAATAGCTTTTATGTGTTTTATGTTATGTAACATTTCATTTCAACAATCTAAAAACATTGAGCACCGGATAGCCCCCAAGATGTGCTGAGCCAATAGTGACATCAGAATTCAACCTAAATAAGTTGTGATTGTATATAGAAAAATGCAAAATTTGCTTTTGTTGAGTAAAATGAAGATTATTCTGCATGCTTTCGTCAAGTATTAATTTTCTGATGTGAAAGTTGAATGATTTATAAGCTGTTGAAAAAACAATATAAGTTGCTATTTTGAGCAAAAACTTATATGCTATGTTTAATATGGCTTTTGATCCCGAAAACACAGGCGATTATCTCTGCATTTGGTGATTTTTTTTTGTATCCAGAATAAAGAATTTTGTAGCCATTTAAAGTTTTTTATGCTTATATAAAAAAATAACCAGGATTATATTAAGGAACGATTAATCGATTTTTTTTTATGCTGCTGCTCTCGGAGACTCATATACTGTATGCCTAAGGGAAGTGCCTGTTTTAGTTTTATGTTGCTAGCGGCTCTGGTTTTGAAAATATATGAATTTTAAGTTTTTAAAAATAGCTGGCAGTGAATAATCACTGTTTACATTGGCTGCCATTAAAGTTAATAGACGTCCAATCCATGACAAATATTATTTACTGGGCACGGAAACTTATAAAACTTCAACCTAAACTGTCTGATAATAGTGGGAAATTTCAAAAGCAGGACAAAACTGCCTACTCACCTTTTGCCAAAATTCAACTGTAATTCAGCACTTGAGGAAATCCATTGGTTACAAAAAGAGGGTCCATGACACGCTCAAAAAATAAGAGGATGAGACAAAAGCAGATCGACGCGATCCACTTCCATGCTAGTGTCTCATAAAAAAGTTTAATGAATATACATCTGGTGCATCTACAACGAGCCACAAATCAGCCAACCTGCAGCCCGAGCCAATTCCCCGAGCCATTACATAATATCCCTGAAGGAGGCTAAAAGGTATTTTAACAAGGCCCACTGCACCGTGAACTCTGAACCCTTCTCATTTGACCCCGGCACCACTTAAACTAGCCGGTGACAGCAACGGATCTTGTTCACTCGGGTCCACTTACACTAGCCGGTGACAGCAACGGATCTTGTTCACTCGGGTCTGCAGAAGACAACGATGACAAAAAATAGATATATAAATGAGCAAGTACTTAATGCTGTATGTACAGTGGTATGAAAAAATCGGAACCTTTTGGAATTTCTCACATTTCTGCTTAAAATCACCATCAAATGTGTGTGTTGTCAAAATCACACAGATAAAAAAACAGTGTCTGCTTTAACTAAAACCACCCAAACATTTATAGGTTTTACAATTTTAATGAGGATCGTATGCAAACAATGACAGAAGGGGGAAAAATAAGTAAGTGAACCATCACATTTAATATTTCATTCTTCTCTACAAAACTGCTGTAGTTCAGTCAGATTCCTGGGCTATTTCGCATGAATTGCTGTCTTTAGGTCATGCCATAGCATCTCAATGGGGTTTATGTCTGGACTTTTACTTGATCACTCTAGAATGTGCATTTTGTTCTTCTGAAACCATTCTGAAGTTGAATTACTTCTGTGTTTTGTTGCAGCATCCATCCTCTTTTTAGCTTCAACTGTCTGACAGATGGCATCAGGTTTTCCTGCAAAACATTCTCAAACTTTTGAATTAATTCTTCCATTAATGACTGCAAGTTGTCCAGGCCCTGAGGCAGCAAAACAGCCCCAAAGAATGATGCTCCCTCCACCATGCTTCACGGTGCGGATGAGGTGTTGATGTTGGTAAGCTGTTCCATTTTTCCTCCACACATGACGTTGTGTGTTACTCCTAAACAATTCAAATTTGGTTTCATCAATCCACAAAATATTTTCTCATCAAGACAATTGTTACCCGATGTGTGTTTTATAGTGGGCAGGGCAGGTTTAAACCACTCATCAGTGATTGGGAACACACCTGACTTAAAATGTTTGGTAAAATTGGCTTCAATTGCCCCATAGGTCTCCTTAGGCAGAGGGTTCACTTACTTATTTTTCCCCCTTCTGTCATCATTTGCATGCTATCCTCATTGAAATATGAAAACCTATAAATGTTTGGGTGATTTTAGTTAAAGACGACACTGTATTTTCGTCTGTGTGATTTTGACAAAGATCAGATCACATTTGATGGTGATTTAACGCAGAAATGTGAGAAATTCCAAAAGGTTCGGATACTTTTTCATACCACTGTATCATCAAATTTTATGAAATCTCACATGGTGACATTTGTTTTGGCCATTAAAAGAAGTAAACAGCAACATATTAGACAACTTTATTTGTAAAACTAATGTTAACATAATCTAATGTAATGATTTCAGGTTTTATTATTATAAAAATAGTTCATAAAAATGTCAGACAAAACGTCTTTAGCAATAATACTGACTAATAAAAAAATAATTATTAAAAAATGTAATTAAAACATTAAAACGCATTTCAACAATGAAGACAGCAAATTAAATATTGTGCATAATCTTTTCAGTTATTAAAAATGTAGGTATCATTCATGAAATTAACCAGAATTGCGCATTTTAAAATTGTTGCTTTTAGGTAAGTTGTGTAAAGAATATTTGACACGAATAATATGGTCTATATGCTGCCATAGCAGATTCATGGCGCATTAAGCCTCCAAATTATTTTTAATTTGTCCTTCTTACCCTGGAAACCCCTGTTTACACATGTCACGCAACAGCTTTTGTTTCAACTCAGCCATAAAACGAAGAAAATTCTATTATTCAAAATGTCATTTTTAGCTTAGGATCATTGATGTCTAATATTTCATTAAAAAACAACCCCCCCCCCCCCAAAAAAACACGAAATTAATCACTCGCATATTTTACTTTTCAACAAATGACATCACAATGAAAGAAATGGCGTCTGTAAAAAACTCACGGATATCTACCTCATAACTATCGCTTAATTGTATTTTTTTTTGTTACTGTCGCGTTTTCTCCGATATGTTAGATGATAAATAATCGATCCAAACAAAGAAAAATGGAAAAAAAACGTTTAAAATGGTAAATATATGAAGAAGAACATCTCGACCACTGCTTGATGTCCGCGATTTCTGCATCGCGACCCTTGTTATATTACCATGTTTCACCCATAAAATCCCCCAAAAATCAAGCTGTGGCATTTCAGAGCTGTGTCTTGACACTCAGTGATACATGCTACATGGAGTTTTTGGATCGAAACAAGGTAAGTACGCAATAATATCTCGTTAAAGTCATGGCGTCTGTAATTCTGCTTTGGCGCGTTCTCACCTCCAGATAGTGTTTTGCTGTTTAAAAAACATTTAAAAACAAACAAAAAAAGCCCTCCTGTTCAAAATGGTTCCTCCCCTAGAAAATTGAGATTTTAAGCTTTCCAATGATGTATCACACATGCATATCGGACAATTTTTAAATTTTGCCAAATTGGGGTTCTCAGAGCGGGACTTCAAGTCACCTGAGTGTTTTCCGCCATATATTTTTCTATATTAACAAAGAAATACTCCCCCCACCATTGATTGGTTTGGTAGACTCATGGTTGTGCTTCCATGTTATGAACCGGCCTCCATTTTGAACCCTCTTTTAAGTTAATTCCTCTTCACCTGATAAATGTTTAACAACATACAGATGTATTTACCGTTTTATAACAGCACAATAAACCTCATCCATTCCTTCTTTGTGGAGGGGTCAGTGTACAGTGGATACAGCCTGAGAGAGCTGCAGGGTGGCAAGTATCAATAGGAGTTAAGTGTGCGCGCTAGCTCGAGAGATGACAGAGCGAGGTTAAGAGGTGTCAACGTGACACACGAGTGAGGGGCTCGAGGACCCTTCACCGGTGCCCGACTGACACGCTCCTCTTATTAACCACTCTAAAGACGCCATTGAGACGCCGACACTTCACACAGGGCAAAAAAACAACAACCTATGTCACCTGGACAATCACACGCACACACAAACACACTCTCTGAAAAGGTCTCGCAGCCACGAATGGATTTGTTACACCTTCGATGTGGCATACATGTTCAGCCAAGTGGAAGACGGCAACAGTGGCGTCCCACGGGGCTTTGCACCTGTCAACTGGTGTAACGCAACATGTGAACACACGACATACTGTTCAGAACGGTGTCAGAAGTTCTTGTCCGGACATTCGCAACCAGACACCTCTTCATATTCAGCTTGGGTTGCCAACTCCCTGAAAAAAAACAACCAAACAAAACAGGGACACCTCCATGGTAGAGCCGGCTGGCCCGATAACCATCACCCTTTAATTTTTTTTTTTGTATGTAAAAAGTGATTTTTATTATTACCTGGTCTTTCCTTTGGAAAGATCAGGTAGTGAGATTCTACGGCCTCCCCCTATATGTTATTCTGTTTTTTTTTTTTTGAATGGGAATCCTTCGGCGCGCTGCGCAGCCCGAACCGCTTGACCAATCGGCACCATTCAAGTATCGACAAATCTGGAATTTTCGCGCGACGCAGGGACTCTTTCAAAAGTCCCCCCAAAATTTTCCGTTTGCCCGTAAACGGCAATTTTCCGAAAAAAAAAGCAATTTTCAAAACGCTACTTGTCCTACAATTTTTGACTAAATCGCATAATTTGGGCATCAAAAATTCCGGGACGGTGAGGGGCATAAAAGTTGTATACAGAATTTGGAAAAAAATTTACGGTTCCCCAGAAATTTGACAAAAACTTGCCCATTCATTTTTAATAAGAAAAAAAAAGTTTCAAAATGTATCTAGTCCTACAATTTTTCACCAAATCACACAATTTGGGCATCAAAAATTCCAGGACAGGTAGGGGAATAAAGGTTATTAATACAATTTGGAAAAAATATATGGTTCCCCGGAAATTTGCCAAAAACCTGCCCATTCATTTTTAATGGGAAAAAAAGACAAGTTTCAAACTGTTACTAGTCCGTCAATTTTTGACGAAAACACACAAGATGGGCGTCAAAAATTCCGGGATGGCGAGGGGCATATAAATGACAGCGGTAAATTTTTTGATAAAATGTACGGTTTCCCGGCAATTTGCCAAAAACTGGCCCAATCATTTTTAATGGGAAACAAAGAAAAGTTTCAAAATGTATCTAGTCCTTAAATTTTTGACCAAATCACATAATTTGGGCATCAAAAATTCCGTGACGGTGAGGGGCATAAAAGTTGTATACAGAATTTTGATAAAAAATTACGGTCCCCCGGAAATTTGCCAAAAACTGTCCCATTCATTTCTAATGAGAACATTTCCCATTCACTTACAATGGGATTTCCAACTGAATTTTTTACATTGCATTGATGCCATTGACGGCCATGCATATGGAATCTATTGATGCCAATGTACTTGGATTCAATTGACTTTATAGATGTCGATGCCATTGACGGCCATGGATGTCCAAAATGTTTCCCATTCATTTTCAATGAGGAAAAAACTAAATTTCCCCAAATCAACAGAAAATGACCAGATATCAATAGGACGTGTCCCCCAAATGTCCCTGATTGCATTGCCGCTTATGGAGGGTGATGCCATTGACGTCCATGGACGTCCAAACTTCCCATTAATTTCCAATGGCATTTCTTTATGTTTGTTCATTCTATTGATGCCAATGTACTTGGATTCCATTGACGCTTATGTAAATTGATACCATTGACGTCCATGGACGTCTCAAAATTTTCCCATTCATTTTCAATGGGAATGTTTTTTTTTCCCCAAATCAACAGAAAATGACTAGATATCAATAGGACGTGTCCCCCAAATGTCCCCGATTGCATTGCCGCTTATGGAGGGTGATGCCATTGGCGTCCATGGACGTCCACATTTTTTCCCATTCATTTCCAATGGATTTTCTTCATGTTTGTTCATTCGATTGATGCCAATGTACTTGTATTCCATTGACGCTTATGTAAATTGATACCATTGACGTCCATGGACGTCCAAAAATTTTCTCATTCATTTTCAATGGGAAATTTTTTTTTCCCAAAATCAACAGAAAATGACTAGATATCAATAGGACGTGTCTCCAATTGCATTGCCTTTTATGGAGGGTGATGCCATTGACGTCCATGGACGTCGAAAATTCCCATTCATTTCCAATGGCATTTCTTCATGTTTGTTCATTCTATTGATGCCAATGTACTTGTATTCCATTGACGCTTATGTAAGTTGATACCATTGACGTCCATGGACGTCAAAATATTTTCCCATTCATTTTCAATTGCAAAAAAAAAAAAAAAAAAAAAAAAAAAAAAAAAAAAAAAAGCCCAAATCAACAGGAAATAACCAGATATCAATAGGACGTGTACCCCAAATGTCCCCGATTGCATTGACGCTTATGGAGGGTGCTGCCATTGACGGCCATGGACGTCCAAATTTCCCATTCATTTCTAATGGCGTTTACTTTGTTTCATGCCATTGTTAGGCATGTTTGTCCATTCTAGTGATAGACCTGCGTGGGGCTAAGATTTGTATCTCCACAGAGGAAACACCAGGTGTAATTTCTCCCGAAATTGCAGTTTCTAGTTAATATTATAATTTTACTCAAATCTGAATTTGAAACACATTTGAGTGATATAAGCACACAGAAAAACAATAATTATCTGCAATGTATTTTTAATACAAAAAGTACATGGATAAAATTCACATCCGTCCTGCTAAATTTAAAATATGTATAATTTAACCCTTAAGGTCGTGAGCCGATTTTGGCTGTTTTTTTGTTTTTTTAATGCTTTTTAAAAAATGTACAAACTCTCAGGTAAACTTTTTTTTTTTTTAACAACCTAGGTGTGTTTAAAGTGCCGTCAGCAATAACATTTTTGCAAATAATCACTCCAAATATAATGTGGAAATACAAATAAAATTGACAGAACACAAAAGTAGAATACAGTGGTACCTCTACTTATGAATGTCTCTACATACATAATTTTCAGGTTAAGACACGCCTCAACAGGAAAATATTCTCTCTTGTTATGAAAGAAATCTCAGGATAAGAAAGGCAAAAATACAGTATGGCTGGTACTCGCAGCTCCCAGAGTTTACTGAACGTAACATACTTATAGCTGCTCTGCCATTGGCTATTACCTAGCATTCCTGGAATCCAATTGGCTAAGAGAGACTTCTACTGTATGTGTAAGTGTGTATCCCAGCCTCCACTTCATTCACCCCTCGTGTTCCGACAGCTTTACATGAGTGTATTAATTTTTATTCTTTATTGTTGTTGTTGTTGTTGTTGTTTTTTTTTTTTACATTATGCACAACTCAGATTTTATGTTTATTGTGCAGTAATCTAATTGTAACATGTAGTATTTGTTACACGTTTGATGCATTTTTATGCATTATAAAAGATTTATGTCAGAATTTTTGGGGGGCTTGGAACAGATTAGGGCATTTACATGGAAAATGCGTCTCTACTTACAGAATTTTCAGGTTACGAAATTACTTCGCGAACCAATTAATTCCATAAGTAGAGGTACCACTGTACAATTAGTGAAAATAAAGTACATAGAGAAGAACAAGAAAACAAATGCTCATCATTTTGAACATGCTTTTTATTCATGCTTCACTCAAACCTGGGACGTCACTAGGTTTTATGAACGGGGGGGCTTCGTCCCCAGGAGTTACACAGGATGTTAGTGAACGTAGCGTACAAGCACATAACTTCGCAAACAGCTGAAAAAAAACCTGATCAATCATATGTATATATACTATATAAACACACACATACAAAATCAGAGAATAATGCCATGCCTTTCACTCACAACACAGTGATTGTTTGTTCAAAATATTTGTAATCTGCACAGATTACATTTTGGGCACATATGTAACAAAAAATCCTGTAATTTGAAACTCTGAAAAATGCTACTTATTACTTGAATTTAATTAATGCTAATTTGCCCTACACACATGCACACAAACATGTATTCAAACATTATACATATCATATATACATACATGCATACATACAGTACATGCCAAAAGTTTGGACACACCTCATTCAGTGCAACAAAAAATGAAGGTCCCAACCCCATTGATAAAGCAATAAATTCGACTAATCAACCTTGAAAAGGTTACAGTGTTTATTATTATGACTATGTTAATGACTATCCACTGATGATAATCATATGTGAATGAGCTCAGCTCCTGTACTCATCTATGCGTAAAGTGAGAAACACAGCTGATGCTCCAGAAGGAACCCGAAAGGTAGTGGTAAAAAGAGTGCACACTTCACACTACAAGGACCTTCACAATGTATTCCAGACTAACTAGCTAGCAGCAGCTAAGTAGCACCGTTATATTAGAGCTGGGATTTACTCTTTTGACCGCAAAACAACAAAGGTAAGACGTGCACAGAGACCGACTGTGAAAAAAATAAAGGTAGGACCGGCTGCTAACAATCAAAACACGGACTGGATTGTCAGAGATATGGGCGCTCTACCTTACCCTATGAAGTAAGGGGAAACTGACAGATTTATCATTATATTTAAGTTAATAATGAGAGGTTAGGTGACTATTGATTTAAACGAATATTCTTGCAACTTCATAGTAAATATTTCAGCATTTTTAGTTTATATATATCACGCTTTTTTTATTGCTGTACAACTGACGATGTTTTTTTCATGGGTGTATTTCTCAAAGGTAGCTTGAAAGTCGTCCGACGATGCTATCTGAAATACTCTACAGCAATAAAATTAACTTACAAGAATATTTATAATAATAAGTTGACAATGAGCGTTTTTTGTTTCCCATCATTCTTTTCCCATCATTCTTGAGGGGAATTCTAAATCAGGCTGCTTAGGCAATACTTTTCGCCAAGATCGTCAACCATTGAATATGGTACGCCCGCCGGTGTCGTGCCAAACTAGTTACCTCAGTCAAAAATTGTATCCCCTGGGCGGAGCCATATGGAGGTAGATTTGTGTCTTTATTATTAAATCCAAAAAAAAAAGTTACTAAAAATCAAAATACATATTTTCAATTAAAAAAAAGTGGCAAAAATAAATTTGAACCCCCCCCCCCCCCAAAAAAAAATGCATGTGAAAGCTATTTTTTCCTGATTGAATTTTTTTTGGTTCGAAGTAATATCGAATTATGTTTGGGCCACACTTTGGCTAGGACGTTTTTGTCTTTATTATTCAATCAAAAAATAAGTTGCTTCAAAAAATATATATTTTCAAAAAGAAAATCACTTCAATCAAAAAAAGAAAAAAATTCAATCATAGAAAATGTTTTTGAATGCGAAAAAATATTTGTGATTGAAAAATTTGAACACTTCATTTTTCATTCAAAAAGTTTTATTTGATTGAAGCAATCCTCTAATATCCCCATATTATGGGTAGGACATTTGTGTCTAAATCATTCAATCCCAAAAAACGTTGCTTCGCTCAAAAAAAAAAAAAAAAAATTAATCAAAGAAAAAAATCATTTGAAACATAAAATTGCCCTCCCATGTTTTTTTTCAGAAAATTATATGCAAAGCAAATGACCGTGTTAGTGCTAGTCACATGATCTGTTCGAAAAATAATTTTGACTTATTATAAAAGTATATTTTTTGTTCATTTCATTAATTTTTGTTGCAGTTTTATTGCTTTACAACTTTTATATATGTAGGAAAGTCAATTTTATGCAATGTTGATTTTCGGCCCCCCTGGCCCCCCCTTAAAATCCGCTTATGGTCTGAAGGTATTAAGTACCCTATTTTGTATGATTAGGAGAGCATTATCATAGCAAATAAAGTAAAGTTCACTCAAATTCATTCTAATCTCAGTAAGCATTTTGCTATCTTCTGGCCTTTTCTTGTACAGTAATGAGCTTGTGTGAGTTCCCAGTTTGATGAGGTGAACTGCCGGTGAACCCTTGTTAATTTTAGATGGACTCGCTTTGCCTTATTTATGAACTGGAGACTTCATATTGCGATCATTTAACGATAAGGTCATTGCATTTGGCATTGTGGTTTGTTGCTTAAACACCTCTCTGACGTGCTCTGCTTCTCCATCACGCAGAATCACAGGCTCGGCTGTACAGAACCCAAATGAAATGGAGATATAATACAGGCGCCGCACGGGGCTGTATGGATCGCCCCGATGTGAGAACACAGCGCGAGTCGATAGCCAAATGAAGAGAGATGCTGATGCGCATGACTCATAGCTGGAAGAGTTGACATGCAGGCGAAGCGGCTGCATGAATCTTAATCAACGCAGATGAGAAGGCAGTAGGTTGCGTTACCCAGATGCGTTGAGCGTAATGACATTTGAATGCTCTAAATAGGGGAGGGGAGCCTTTCTCCTATTTTCACTTTTTTCAATGTCTTTAGAGGGAAAAGTATTCAGCAAGTGTATATTTTTATTATGTACTGTATCTTTACTCATGACATACTGTACAGTGCATTGATTGTTGCTGTTTACCTTGCCCTAGTAAGTAATTGCGTTAGTAACTCACTTACCTGAATGTAAGAGTAATTAGTTACTTGGCAAAGTAACTCGTGATAATAAGCCGATGATGTTTTTTTTGCTCCCGATCCGATCCCGATTGTTTTAGTTTGAGTATCTGCCGATCCCGATATTTCCCATTCCGATTGCTTTTTTTTAAACTCTCGATTCAATTCCAATCATTCCCGATAATTTTTCCCGATCATATACATTTTGGCAATGCATTAAGAAAAAAAATGAATAAAACTCTGACGAATATATACATTCAACATACAGTACATAAGTACTGTATTTGGTTATTATGACAATAAATCCTCAAGATGGCATTTACATTATTAACATTCTTTCTGTGAGAGGGATCAACGGATAGAAAGACTTGTAATTCTTAAAGGATAAATGTGACTTTGTATATTGTGACTAAATATAGCCATCTAGTGTATTTGTTGAGCTTTCAGTAAATGATACTGTAGCCATGCCCAAATGCATGATGGGAAGTGCAACCATGACTGTGCGTAGTGGCACCAATTGATATATCTTCTCTGCGTTGGGAAATAAACTAGGGTGTTAAGAAAAAGATCAATTACTACCTTGCTTCCCCACATTGCTTCCCACGATATTGCTAATCGTAGGGAGAGCGAATGTAAGGCTTTAGCCAATTAAAAAAAGGCTCTAAAGGCTGCCAAAATTCACTCTACTCATATTACGCTGCCTTTTAGCTCTATATATGGGTAAAACGGCGCCATTATAGATTGAACGCGACATTGCGTGAGTGGGTCGTGCAGCGCATGCGTTGATTGCATTAAATACTTTAACGTGATTAATTAAAAAAAAATATTTACCGTCGTTAACGCGATAAATTTGATACTTTAAGCCAAAACTAAAGACTCTGGGTAAGTGTAACATATTATGTCTGTAACGTTAAATACAATTAGAAAACGATTTAATTAAAAAATATACTGTATATATTAAAAAAAAGGCATGTCCGATATTTTTTGCCGATTCCGATACTTGAAAATGACGTGATCGGACCCGATCGATCGAGACATCTCTAGTTTAAAGGGTTTTGGGGACAATTGGCCCTAGCCCAATTCTTTACCCTCCACTTAAATAGACACAAGGGTATTGCGATAACTAGATAGTAACCTTTGCTATGTGTGAATCAACCATTAAAGTTGTTAAAATTGCTCCCGTTATTGCATTAGTTCCCTTCTGTCTTCTTTCAACATGCGTAAGTTTTAAAACTTCTTTCATCATTTAAAGATAGATTAAAGTCAAGATTTTGCCGATTTAGGAGCATTTTAGATTAAAAAAAAAAAAAAAAAAGTTACTTAGGTTCGCTAGGAAGAATCTCTACATCAGAGCCTTCCTGAGAGGTCTACTGCTTTAAGATGGCGGCTGTTTACGCATGTAGTCCTTAAAACATGTTGCCAATGCAGCCGTGTCTGTCATTTGCATCTAGTTCTATAATACTTGATATCTACCGTATCATGTGGGCGTAGTTTGTAGGCTATGGCTACAGTCAGGTATTATTGGAGCCACCTAGTGTCGCGTTGCAGCGGCGTCTTCCCCACTCCTGCTCTGCTCTCTCGTCTCCGTAAGTCCGTCTCTTTCAGACTTTTTTTATTCAACCAACTTTGTAACGCATAGTAACGCACGCCTTTCCCGCCTCAGTAACGGTAATGGCGTTGCCAAGATGAGAAAAGTAATTAATTAGATTACTCATTACTGAAAAAAATAACGCTGTTAGTAACGCCGTTATATTCTAACGCCATTATTAACAACACTGCCCTCATTATATCGTATGTAATCACATACTGTATTGAGAATGAGAATCATCCTGATTGGCCGAGTAAGTTATAAACACACAAGGAATTTAGATTTCAGTTTCAACACAACCTTACAAATATTAAAAAGTGACACATACAAGGGAAAGACCGAGTCAAAGAGCCCTTGGGTCGCCCAAGCAAATATTCCTGAAGCCATTTACAGTATTGTTATTCTGCTACTATTGGATCTCAGCACCGCATTCGACACGGCTGATCACAACATATCAAAACTAGGGCTGTCAAAATTATCGCATTAACGGGCGGTAATTACTTTTTTTAAAATGATAGCACAGTGAAATGTCATGTTGTTAATTGTGTTTTTTGGAGTTTTGTCACCCTATGCTGGCGCTTGGGTGCGACTGATTTTATAGGCTTCAGCACCCATGAGCATTGTGTAAGTAATTATTGACATCAACAATGGCGGGCTACTAGTTTATTTCTTGATTGAAAATTTTACAATTTTTATTAAAACGAAAACGTTAAGAGGGGTTTTAATATAAAATTTCTATAACTTGTACTAACGTTTATCTTTTAAGAACTACAAGTTAATGTTAATAATGTTAATGCCATCTTGTTGATTTATTGTTATAATAAACAAATACAGTACTTATGTACCGTATGTTGAATGTATATATCCATCTTGTGTCTTATCTTTCCATTCCAACAATAATTTACAAAAAAATCTGGCATATTTTATAGATGGTTTGAATTGCGATTAATTGCGAGTGATTAATTTTTAAGCTGTAATTAACTCGATTAAAAATTTTAATCGTTTGACACCCCGAATCGAAACATATGGCTTACTGACATCTTATTTACATGATAGGGATTTCTTTGTGTCAATCGGAAACCATCAGTCAGAACGAACCAAATTCATGTGTGGAGTCCCTCAAGGGTCAATTCTTGGAACACTCTTATTTAACATCTATATGCTTTCCCTAGCTTAGATTATGGAACAGTATGGCATCTCCTATCACACCTATGCATATGACACACAACTCTACATTCCTGTGTCCCCATATGTTTATAGTCCCTTAGTCTCCCTGAGTAAATGCATTTATCAAATCAATGAATGAATGTGCCAGAATTTTCTCCAGTTAAATGTGGAGAAGACAGAAGTGATCATTTTCGGGCCAAAAAAGGAAAGGTCGAAGATAAGCATGCACCTTAGCACAGTGTCACTTACAGCTACAAATCAAGTCAGAAATCTTGGCGTAATTATTGACTCAGACCTAAAATTTGATAGCCATCTAAAGTCCGTCACTAAATCTGCTGATTACCACCTAAAAAACATTGCCAGAAATAACTGACTCAACAAGACATGGAAAAACTTATGGCGGAAAACACTCAGGTGTCTTGAAGTTCCGCTCTGAGGCCCCCAATTTGGCCATATTTCAAAATTGTCTGATATGCACGTGTGATACATCATTGGAAAGCTTAAAATCTCAATTTTCTGGGGGAAGAAAAATTTTGAAAAGAAGGAAATAAAAAAAAAAAAAAGTTTTTACACAGCAAAACCCTATCTGAGGTGAGAGCACGCGAGAGCAGAATTACAGACGCCATGACTTTAACTAATTATAATCGCGTACTTACCTTCTTTCGATCCAAAGACTCCATGTAGCATGTATCACTGAGTGTCAAGACACAGCTGTGAATGGCCACAGCTGGATTATTGGGAATTTTGTGTAAAAATCTTATGATATATTAATATATATATCAAATCTTGCTATTGATCCTGAAAATATAGGTGATTATATCTGCATTTGGTGATTTTTGTGCATCTATCGTAAAATCGGAGAATGTTATAGCTTTTTAAAATTTGGTTATATTTATATAAAAAATAACTAATCGGGATTTTATTAGGTAAAAACTTTGAATTTTTTGATGCCGCTGCTCATGGAGACTCATATATGCCTAAGTGAGGTGCCTGTTTTGGTTTTAGGTCGCTAGCGGCTTTGGTTTTGAAAATATTTTAATTTTAAGTTTTTGAAAATAGGCCCCCTACGGAGCAGCCCCGCACCCGTCAACTGATAATGTAAAATCATAGACTGCACTATTTTGAAATCCAGCGTCTTGTTGTGGAGTACTAAAAGCCACAACGTATCATCACAGCACATTTAAATTTGTAGATCAAACCGTAAGGTTCGAAAGCCAACTGCAACATTGCAATGGCAAGAGATGCGTCTTTTGTCCAAAAGATGGCAGTATCGCCTCCATAATCAGGGATTTTCTATGCTACTTTTTGGAGTTTCGATTAAATTTTCAGCACTAAAAGGCCCACAGAGATCAAACACATCTAAGAACACTCCCAGAAATATAAAGTACAACTGTGTAAAATTTTGTCAAAATGTGCCCAGCCGTTTCGGAGTCCATAGGGAACGAACACACACACTGACACCCGCCCCCAACACACAAAGTTTAATTTATATATAAGTAAAGGTATTCAGTGTTTTGGTTATTTATGTTTGTGTCATTCACGTCCGTTTGGGCAGCGTGGGTTCAGTTCAAAGGCAATAATGGCGTCAATGTCAATGGTTGGTCTATCACTACCTTTGACCAGTGATAGTCGGTGAGTCCAAGGTGTCGTTACTTAAACTTGTTGTACACAGGGGTGGGAATTTTTAAGCAAAGAAAAAATATAAGCTACTGTATCTTTCAAAGAGTATTCAGCGATTGCAAAGATTTCTCAATGATCTTCTAGTGATCTCTACAGTCACTCCTCACTTGTGACCCGGTCCAAAAAGTCTCTGAACGAACACTCAACAACCGCTCAATGATCTCATCGATCGACCAATGATCACTCAACAGTCTTACAATGAACAGCAAGCATTTGTTGACAGATTGGGGAGAGAAGAACAGCGTTGGGAGCTAATTTTCATTCTTTCTAGCCACTTTCAGTTATACCGTAATTTATCACAACAATACGTGAGATGTGACCGACAATCTACGGCCGTGTACCAGAATTTTCCCATCTCGGCCGCTTTCAGACAAGGGGCTAATGAAGGTTGTTAATTTTAACAGGATAAGCTGGGGAAGGTTAAATGAAAAGCAAGTACCGTATTTTTCGGACTATAAATCGCAGTTTTTTTCATAGTTTGGCTGGGGGTGCGACTTATACTCAGGAGCGACTTATGTGTGAAATTATTAACACAATATTATAACATTTCACATGTTATTTTGGTGTTTTGGAGTGACACTGATGGTTTGGTAAACTTGTTAGCATGTTCTTTATGTTATAGTTATCTGAATAACTATAGCTATGGCCACGTTCGCGTTCTTCCTTTGGCAATGTGTGTTCAATTGTATTATTGACTTTTTTTATATTGAAATGCATGCTTTTAGTTTGTGGCGCTTTCACGCCCATATGAGGGCGCACTCACACTTGTTTACATGAAGAAGACCGCTCACAGGCCAGAAGAGGACGAACAGCTACACAGTTTGAGTGAGTGGGCGAGTTAGCGAGAGAGAAACACGGCTGCGAACCTACGTTCATTGTTTATGCTTGTAAAATATCTCTACAGAGGCAACGCCTGTGTGTATCATCTTTTCTGTTGTTGTTGTGTGCTTTCCACCCACGATCGGACAATTAAAGCCAGTTTTGTGGTAGTTTGAACGATTTGCTAATGCTATCGAACGCATGCTAACCTAAGGCATGTGTCCTTGCTGTAACAGCACCTAATTATCATTTATTTACGTTGATTCGAACCTGTTTGGTATCGAGGATGAAATTGATTCCGCAAATTATACGGACGTCAAGCATCGTCATTTGGGAGTTTAGCTCGCTGTATAGCCAGGACCGAGCCGTCGCGTCCTGGTGAGGACACTATATTCGCATTTTGTTGTTCATGCACTGTACACTTATTCAGCATGTTGTTCTCTATTGTATTTTTATATTAAATTGCCTTTCAAGATGACTGATCTGTTCTATGTGTTGGATTTTATCAAGTAACTGTCCCCCAAAGTGCGACTTATACTCCGGTGCGACTTATATATGTTTTTTTCTCTTCGTTGGGCATTTTATGGCTCCATGCCCTGGCCCCTCCCTACCTTTGCGATTTTCTCCGTCTAAACAATCCAACCCGTTCACTTCGCTCTACCACTATTCTTCCCCTCTCCGTTCCCCGTGTCCGCCTCTCCACCTTTGGTTCCAGAGCCTTTAGTCATTGCGCCCCCCAGCTCTGGAACTCCCTACCCCCTGATCTTCGCAGCATATCTACCCTATCACTTTTCAAATCTAGACTGAAAACACACCTGTTCACTCTTTCTTACCCACCATAACCCCTAGCTCTGTTATATTTTTACTTCTTTTTATTGTGCTTTTAATTTTTTATCCTTTTAACACCTTTTTATCGTACTGTGATTCCATGTCTCTTGTGAAGCGTCTTTGTGTGTTTTGAAAAGCGCACTAGAAATAAAATGTATTATTTTTATTCTTATTATTATTACTCAGGTGTGACTTGTAGTCCGAAAAATACGGTAATTGTAGATGAGTTCGGGATTGCTTTACCTGGTTAAAGAATTGATTTCTCTTGCAGGCCATACTTGTCCCGCAGGCCATAGATTCCCTACCCCTGCCTTTATACAAATAGTCACATGGACGGCGTTGAACAAGACCAAGCAACCCTCCATCCAAAAGCCTGTGATGTAGAAAATATGGAGGATGGAGGCAGATAAGACGAGGTCCTACTGACAATGTTGTTTTATTAGCCCCCGTCAGGTTGTCATTTGCCCAACGGTAAACATACAGAACGAGCTTAATTAAGAATTTTTGAACGGGGATACGGTCAAGTCCGGAAACATTAGCGAGATGCAACCGGGTGTCGTAAAGATTGATTGGGACCGAGGATGTGAGGGACGTGGCTGGAAACAGAAGGTGGAGGGAGGGCAGGCAGCGAAGGGGGAGGGAGCTGCTGTGTTCCAGCAATAGGGGGTATTCTTCTGTTGCTCTGGACAGTTAGGGACGGAACGATTTTTAATGCATTAACAGCCCGCTTGTGCTAAGACCAAATCGCCGTTAAAATGTTTGACATCCTGCTCCGGGGATCAATGCGCCCCGGACCGGATGCGAGGCCCCTGATAATACACAGGACACACACTCACGCGTGCGTCCAACTTAACAGGGCGCAAACGTGGGTGGCAGAGCTTCCCGAAAACCTCTGAGCCGTGTGTATAAGAAAAAAACCCAACCAAACAATACCTTTATCCATGACAATATCCGCAGGTAAAAGCATCTCTAAATCAAAACAGAACGAGGGGCAGTCGATTGCAGAGAGGCGCGCAGACGGCGGAAAAGGCCCGGCAAACTAAAAGAGTAATGAGCCTATCCATATCTCCCTGCGGACCTTAACTTTGCATTCAATACATTATTTACAGCTGAATTTTTACTGAGGGATAGGTTCCTCTCAGGGGGTGTTTACAGAGTGCTGCGCTAACCGCTCGGTGTTCTAATGTCTTGTTTATAGTCTTCACATTCAAGTTACGAATGTGCTTGCTTTTGGAAATATACAGAAAGGACACATTGGTTTTTCTTCTGATTGACCAAAAAAAGCTCCTGGTGATAATTTTGGGTAATTAGACTAGAATAGAATAGGGTGTGTTCCAACTACAGAGGGATCACAGTCCTCAGCCTCAGGTGACAAAGCAATCTTGGCAGAATCACTGGATTGGAATCCCACTTACTATCGGCAATGCGGACCAAACTCTGACACCGTTTTTACAGGGACCAAACATCCTATACTAGGGCGTCCAGTATGCCATATTCCCCTAAAGATGCACCAAGAAGCACAGTCAAATGCTTTCACCAAGTCCACAAGCAAGAGAAGTCTGCAGTTGAGTGTGAGACAGTTGGGTTGAAAATCAGCACCACCAAATTTGAGACCATAGTCCTCAATCGTCAAAAGGAGGAGTGCCCTTTCTGGGTCAGGGATGAAGTTGTGCCTCTGTGAAAGAATATTTTATTCATGCTTATAAAACACGTAACTGCTGTAATATTATATTCATTTGTGAGACTGTATCCACATGTATTTCTTTGAACATATAACAAAGGGTTTCTGTGGACTGCCTTATCGGATTTTACTCCCTCTTGTACCAGCTACAGCTAGTTTCCAAGGTCATAACTCAGGATGTTTTTCTGTGGAAAATCACCAGCGTTGGTCAGTAATAAGGTTCACGTTCGTTTTAGTAGAAGGTATTGTTTCATAATAAGCAATGCCCTTTCAACAAGTATATAGACCAGGGGTCCCCAAACTTTTTCCTGTGAGGGCCATATAACTTCTCTGATGAGGGGCCGGGGTCAGTTTGTAACAGAAAAAGTGTGACGAGTGCCTAAATGTAAAGATTTATTGTTTTTCAGAAAGCCACAATCAAATAACCCTTTCTGGATTCTTCATGGAACAAAAGTAAATAATAATATAAAATATAATATAATATAAATCATCATAACACTATTAATTAAATAGATAATAACCAAATAACCCTCTCTGAGCTCTTCACAGAAAAATTACAGGAAATAAATAACAAAAAAAAAACAAAAAAACAAAACAAAACATAAAAAACAAAACAAAACAAAAAAAATGCTCTCTTGTTCAGGGGGCCAGACGAAATGTGGAGGCGGGCCGTAGTTTGGGGACCCCTGATACAGACCCTTGACACGTGTATTCTCATTGTACTTCTGAGTGGCCACAGGCTTCTCTGGACCACACTGTTTGTACCCTTGATATATATATCTTGTCTATAAAGTCTTCGAAGCAGGCAACCCTTGGCTGAGTTTGATTCCCTTCTCTTATTTGAGCTATTTGTTGATACTTGTCTCGGAGTTCAAACTTGAACTTCCCTGACAGCCTCAATTGGAGGAGCTGAAGTACAGGGTGGGGCAGAGCAACTTGCTGATTTAAAGTTGGCGCCCTGAAGCGATGGTTTCTCTGAGGATGGTAGGGATGGACTTATTTGAGAGGGTGGGGCTTAAAGTTTGGTTCTTAACATGCGTTATTTGTTTTGTGTTTATTTTTCAGGAAGCCCAGTGAGCATTATGGAGTGGACGAAGTTGGAACGCGCTTTTGCTGTTGAGGCATTTTTTTTTTCAAGAAAGCTGGCCTCCCAAGAAAAACAAGGGCACCCCAAAACATTGACACAGTGAGACAATCTGTTCTGAGATCTCCCCGCAAACACGCATTTGCTCTTGGGTTGTCTGTTCGTTCTGTGAGACGAATCCTCCATGAAAAATTGAAATTTCATCACTACAAAATAGCTATGGTGAGGGAACTTAATCCACGCAATTCTGTTGCTCGTGAAAATGCATGTGAGGCGCTTTGGATGGCCAGGTTTCTTTTTCTTTACATCACCCGTTTACTTGAAGTTGTTTACCAATGAAACAATTATCCTGCGAGGAACACGACCACGGGTGGCAATATTGAAATATCTACGGAAAGCACGTTTCGTTGGGACGATTGAGCGACCGCTTGAAAAAAAAAAAAAGCCTCAACAGCGAACGCGCGTTCCAACTTCATCCACTCCATGATGCTCACTGGGGTTCCTGAAAAATAAACACAAAATAAATAGCGCACATTGAGAACCAAACTTTATACCCCACCCTCTCAAATAAGTCCATCCCTACCATCCTGAGAGCAATCACCGCTTCCGGGCGCCAAATTCAAATAAGCAAATTGCTCTGCCCCACCCTGTCGTACCTTGTATCTTGAGGTCTCCTTTACAAGTGAGGAAGGAATGGAAGAGGTGTCTCGGGCACCAGATCTAGATTGCTGTTCATTATTTCTTCAATATTTTAATGTTTACTGTTTTGTCAACTGGTATTTGTCTCTGAAACCCTTTGGGATCTTTTTGATGATTTAGAGCTATAAATAAATTTGGCTTGACTAAAGTGCGTGTGATACAAAAAAGCATGTTTATTTCATATCACATGCGGTATTTTGTGCTCCTGAATGAAATCGACCACTTGGATGTGTGCTAAAAGCGATCGATATATTTATTCAATTTATCAAGTCCCGTGCTACGAAAATGAGAGTCTTACGGCCACGGTTTCAGATTGAGGAAGAAAGCGAATGTGACGTTTACGGGAGACATCATCTTCACTATACAGCCATACTACTGTATGCAAAAGGACTGCGGATCCCGCTGATTTTGCGGATGAATTCATTTATTTTTCGCGTCATGACAGCCAATTGTGCTGCAGGCTTTTGTTGCTACACCAGGGAGAGTGGTGTGAGCCTTTCTGGGTTTCAAAAAGATCCTGTTCAACACAAAGAATGGGCAAAACAACTATGACAATGGAGCAACCAATGAAGGGATGAGGAAGTAAGCTTCGTGTTTATATTATGTCAAATACTGGGGTCATGGCACATTTTTTAATAAGGAGGTGGCTTGCATTTTGAGGGGCAAAATGCTCCCCGTCCACCGAAAGAAGGATGGAGTGGCCACCTCCCTTGGCAGACGCAAAGGCCTCTGGTCACTCATGTGATGTGCTGCCCCGTCCCCCCAGCTCACCAGTGTCCTCTCCAGGCTTACTTGTTTTGAAACACGCACAGTAAGATTTGTTTTCGTATCTTCGCAAGACAGAATATGCAATGTTGCTTAAGCCATTAAAAGTCTTTGCTGAGTGATCATCACACACTAAATGTAACTGGTAGCGTTAGCATAGCATTTGAGTTTGCGTTAGCATAACAGCGAGCATTACATACAGTTCGTGGCGTCCAGGTGGGAATGATTCATTAAATGTAAAGTACTGTTTTCCTGCTGAGTGTGCATTATCACCAGGTTGTCGTTGTCCTTGTAGACACTACAATATGTGCTCTTCTGACAATGTTCATTCAAAATTGTTGGAAGCCTATGTTTATTCATTTATTTTTGGACGAAAAATTTTACAGACAAAAACAGAGTAAACGTTGACTAAAATCAGACAAAATTAGTTTTTGTCAATAAAAACTAGATGAAGACAAACACATTTTGAAATGACTACAATACGATAGACCAATAACTATCGTAGTTTTCGGACTACAAGCCGCTACGTTTTTCCTTCATTTTGAATACTGGAGCTTATAGTCCATCGCGGCTTATTTGTTGATTTATTTGGGTTAATATGTAACACTTCATTTGACAGCGGCATCATAAGATTGTCAGAAGACCGTCATAATTATGACATGACACTATCATGGGCATTACTGAATGCTTATGACAGATGTCCTGAAGGGTCATCCGGTAAATTATGTCACTAACTCCATTTTTGTCCAGCTTGGATCTTTCAAGTGAGATAATTTGCCGGGTAACATTAAATGACATCTGTTATAAGCATTCATTAATGCTTATGACAGTGTCATGTCATAATTATGATTGTGTAATGACAGTTTTATGGAGCCAGTGTCAAAAAAAGTGTTACCAAATACCATAATTAGCAATTAAGGAAACAACTGGAACAGTAACTGAAGAAATAATAAGCACAGAACATTAATTTTTATTGCTATTTTTTAATTATCTATTTTATTTTACATATGTAGCGCTGCAATGCATGCTAGGAGGCATGTTGGACAACAACAGTGTTGACAGCAGATGGCAGCAGAGGTTGACTGAAGCTTCTTGAAACAATGAAGCTTTGAAGCCAATTGGTTCAAAGCTTCATGGTGTTTCATTTGGTTTTATGACAAACGTATTATGACGCTGTTAAATAAAGTGTTACTGATTAATGTCTTTCGGTCTAACTAATGGCTGCGTGCTATCTTAGGCACCCCACGATTTGATTCGATTACGATTCAGTGTGCTACGATTCGATTCTTGAACGATGATCACGGTATTGACGATGATCACGGTTATCACAATTATCATGATTATCAATGCATCGTACATTACTAATTAATAAAGCAGACACACAAATTTTTGTCCATCATTCATTTAAAATATCCTAATGATTTATCAGGAACGATGGAAAGATGCCCATACAACAAAAAGCTGCCCTTAGGCTGCTTTTTTATTTCTTTCTTTATTTTTTACAAGAAGGTGCAAAAACATTAACCATTTTAAAGGAAGTACTTATTTCACTCAACAATACAATAAAATTTACACAGGTGGAATGAATTCCACATTTTCTGGATACAAAGTGTCTTTAGAAATAAACCTTCTTTTAACCAATATACTTTGTTTTCACATATTTCTGTACTATTTCACATGTGTGTAGTGTTACCGCTGTACTTAATCATGGTTTTACACGTTCTGCAGATGAAATACACGTTAGCGAATTAGCTAATTAGCTTAGCGCTCGGCGCTAACTATTAGCACCTCAAAAACAACAACAATAAAGGCTAAACAGTACAAGAGGGTTTGTGTACTCACCTCTTATAGACGCACACGGGTCTTAGCAACACACTCAGGACATTTATCAATTGACATGACTTGAAACTACAGCTGGAAATCTGAAAGACGAGGAGCAATGAACAATCTCTATTCCCCTCTCACTCTAAAAAATAATAATAAATAGCCTGTCTCATACACAAATTTATTTTCTAGTCTTTTGAAAAAGAGTAAATCTCTCACTCAGTTACAGACAGCATCCATTATAACGTGCGTGCGTCCGTTAAAGGTGTCCGGGCGGCAGACATCTCTTGAATTTCGCTCCGTTACGAGTGGCTGTCATAAAGTTATGAGGGAAAATCATCGTTAATGAGCCTTTATGAATCGTAATCGAATCGTCACGTGTCGAATCGCGATGCATGTAATAATCGATTTTTTTGGAACTCCTTTATTAACTATTGCATAACACAGTGAAGACAGCTGCGGCTTATAGTCCAGTGAGGCTTATCTATGAACAAATGCCGTTTTCTTGCCAAATTTGGTGGGTGGCGGCTTTTAGTCAGGTGTGCCTTATAGTGCGAAAATTGTGGTACTATCGTCCAAAATACTAAGACGAAAGTTAAAAGGGCTGCCAAAAACCACACTGCATTAGGTCAGGTGTTTCAGCTATAAAGTGCTTTGTAAATATCATGGAAACTAGTTCAAAATTTGCTGAAGCTAAAGTGTTTACATTAAAAAAGTTTCATGTTAAAAGTGTTATCTCCAAATTAAAAGAAAGCTTTTTGATATTAGTAGGCAGACAGTGCTCCGTAGAGGGCAGCAGGGCTCGCCCTCAAGCACGCAAGCAAGCTCTCACGCAAGCTTTATTTATGTTTCAACTTTATTATATCTCATTTATGCCCGGCTCCGATGTTTATTTGACTGTGCTCGTAGCTCGAGTTTATGTCTGAGGTTTATGTGGGTGACTTTGAAGATAAACACTGCAGGGGATTGGCTGGGAGGCAGAAAAAATGTTATTGGCAAAAAATTAAGGTGAAGTTATGAAATGCATAATACATATTTTTTGTAAATGAGAATTGATCTTAGATTTGATGAGGGCAAATGTAATGTCGGTCGAAAGATTGGCCAGTGAAAGCATAATTCTTCCCTGAGCATTTTAAATATAAAATAGATCACACAGCAGATGCATGGATGAACCACGACACTGCCTTTGGCGCTAACTAGATCGCCCCCAATTATGTAATTTGTGTTTCCAATCTGAGAAAATAAATTGTGTATGTGTATATACCCGAAATGTATGTGTTGTTAACAGGGGTGAAAGTGGGCCAGAACGGTCAGGAACGCAGTTCCGGTATAAGATTCAGGACCGGAATCATAAGCGGAGTTTAAGGGGGGGGGGGGGGCAGGGGCAGGGGCAGGCCCCCCCTGGTGGCCGAAAAGTGTCAATGCATGTAATTAACTTTATATATATATATATATATAAAAGTTGTAAAGCAATAAAGCAGACAACAAAAATTAATGAAATGAACAAGATATATTTTTAATGGGTCAAAATTATTTTTTCCAACATATTATGTGACTAGCACCTTAGACGGTCATTTGCTTTGCATATTTAAAAAAAAAAAAAAATGAGGGCAATTTTATTTTTCAAATGATTATTTTCTTTGTTTGAAAATATATATTTTTTTGATTGAAGCAGCTTTTTTGGGGATTGAATGATTTAGACACAAATGTCCTACCCATACTATAGCCCAAACACAAAAATGATTGCTAAAATCAAAGAAAACTTTTTAAATCAAAAATTGAGTGTTCAAATGCAAATATTTGAGTCTCAAATATATTTTCGCATTCAAAAACTTTTTCTATGATTGGAATTTTATTTTATTTTATTTTTTTGTATTGAAGTGAGTTTTTGTGTGAAAATATATATTTTTTGTTTGAAGCAACTTATTTTTTGATTGAATAATAAAGACACAAATGTCCTAGCCAAAATGTGGCCCAAACGCAAAACAACATTACTTCAATCAAAAAAGCTTCAATCAACAAAAAATTGACTTCAATTAAGAAACAAATTCAAAGAAAAATAGCTTTCAAATGCATTATTTTGAGTTTTATTTTTGCATTCAAACAAATTTTTTTTTGATCGAATAATGAAGACACAAATCTACCTCCATATGGCTCCGCCCATGGGATACAATTTTTGACTGGGGTAACTACATTGGCACGACACCGGCGGGCGTAACATATTCAACGGATGATTGGACTCATTTGTCCGTTCAATTGGCTTACATACTGACATGTGATCAGCAGAGTTAGTTAGCGCTGATTGGTTCAAATATGCATGTTTTCTAGAACAGCAAAAAAGAAATGGTTGTTGAATTGATGCGACAAAAAAGGGCAATGCACCATAAAATTGGGCAAATCTTTAAGCGCAACGAAAGAGTTGAGGAGGCTTATTTATCATATTTAGTTTTATTTGCTCTGATTGGGAGGTTCAGAACAACATTTCACTCGGCATAATATAAGTCATTTGAACTTATTTTTCTGAATGTATGTTACTTATATCTTTATTATTAAAAAAAGTAAATGTTTACATTAACTTCAATTTTAATATACATCCTATGTTCTTAAGTAGTTAAAATTGAGGTTTTGGCATTTAGTATGTGAGGAAATGCGGGAGAATAAAAATTAGGAGATGGAGGTTGGGGTTATTGCCGTTTTTGTTAACTTTTATTTTGCAAATCAATGAAAAAATACAATTTTGAATGAAAATCAGTTTTTGTATGTGTTATAGAAATAACTGTGCTAAAACAGTTTTCTTTGCATTTCAGTAGTTTAAGAGGTTTGACCCCCCCCCCCAAAAAAAAGAAAGAAAATAAATAAATAAATATATAAATAAAATTTCTCGCTCCGTGGCAACCTTCATGTTGGGGAGTTCTGGCAAGAAAATCTAGCCACTTTCATCCCTAGTTGTTAATGAAATGCCAACTGCCGTATCTTATGTGCTTTGACACACATGGCAAGTGAAGACCTTGCACGCACTCCAATAATAAACGCAAAAACACAATTCGGTGATTGAAGCAAAAATATTGCCACAAAAGCAAGTAAGAGTGCTTTCATCTTTCGAGTTGTTGATTTCTTTTTTTTTAAATACAAAAAAGCAGCAAGGTGTCAAAGACCAGCGTCTTTGTCTCCCTCCTTTCAAAGTGACTATTTGTCATCTCTGCAATAGAGCGTCTTCAAAATTCAACCTGGAGCCAACCCCCACACCTCCTCTGTCTTGGCCCCCCCTCTATTCTCACTCTCAATTCCCCAGAGTCGAGCCAGCAGCAATCAATACGTCTATTGATCAGCTCTCTCCATTCCCATTACACACCAGTGCCAAAAGAGTCCAACCATTTTCCCCGAAAAGCTGCATCTGGAGCATATTTGCAACGGGAAAGGTTTCGCTCATTCCACCGGCTTATTATTGAATCATACTGCGTGAGAGTGTTTTGCTGCAGTGATGTCCAATTGAGAGCATGTACAATACAGTAAAAGAAAAATAATGGCTAATTCAAAATAAAGGGGTGTGAATTATCCTGGTAGGGTCATTTTGAACATTTAACGCTGAATGCTCAATGTTGCACCTGAGCAAAACCTGAAAAACGTTGCTGGAAAACAACACTTTCCAGTTGTAATTCATATCTTCACATTTAATCCATTTACAATTGTTAAGTTTTTCTCTCATTTACTAATTTTTTTCGCCTGTTTCAGAGAGGGCATATTGTACTAAAATCAAGGGAGTAGGTTTACTCTCAACATTGGTAGGGACGCTATAACAGCATAACCTGCATAACCTGCATGTACATTTTTTGCTGGGGACGGGACCAGTGTTGGGAAAAACGCCGTTACATACCGGCGTTATTTTTTCAGTAATGGGGTAATCGAACTAATTATTTTTTCCGTCGTTACAACGTCATTACCGTTACTGACGGTCAAAAGCGGTGCGTTACTTACTCTGAATAAATTGAAGAAACTACCAGCCGTAGCGAGTCTACTCTGCTCTGTTTATTTGTCATCCAAGACTTGGGGTGCGTTCAGGTTCGAGAATAGCGCACGTAATTCTTATGACTCCAGGTTGTTTGTCCCTGCTCATTCAATTAGACAATGCTTTCTAAAGCTTGCTAACGTTTCTGTGTTTGCAACACTTGAATGCTAGCCTCAGTCCCATCCCCCACTGTCAGCCAGCAAGAATGCTGCTTCCATCTTGAGGACGGCAGGCGCTTGAGGGTGACGGGAGGAGTAGAGGGACGAGGCTACCTGAATGCACCCCCTGGATAGATGCGATGGAAGTGATTGTGATTGGCTGAGGGTTAGAGTCATGTGTTACGGTAAGCCAATCAGAGCCGGTGTTTTCACACACAAACCGGAACAGCGCGTGCGGCAAACGCACACAAAACAGATGCAGAGGGATATGATGGCAGAGCATTCAGAGGTAAATTTGTCCTTTACGAGGTGGAGATACAGTGCCCTCCATAATTATTGGCACCCCTGAAAAAGATGTGTTTTTTAGCTTCTAATAATTTTTTAAATTCAAATAACATGGGACCTTAATGGAAAAAAAGAGAAAAATCCAACCTTCAATACAAGTGTATTCATTCAGTGGGGAAAAAAATCCCACATAAAGAAAAAAATATTTGACATCAAATAATGTGTGTCACGGTTATTATCACCCCTGGTGTTAATACTTTGTACAACCCCCTTTTGCCAACAAAACAAGGTCTGGGGACTGAGATGGCCATGGGAGGAGCTTGATTTTGTGTCTGGTGAACCATTTCTGTGTAGATTTGGCCATATGTTCAGGGTCATTGTCTTGCTGAAAGACCCAGTGACGACCCATCTTCAGCTTTCGGGCAGAGGGTGACAGATTTTTATTTAAAATGTCCTGGTATTTCAAAGCATTCATGATGCCATGCACCCTAACAAGGTTCCCAGGGCCTTTGGAAGCGAAACAGCCCCACAGCATCACTGACCCACCCCCATACTTCACAGTGGGTATGAGGTGCTTTTCAGCATGCGCATCTTTCGTGGCACGCCAGACCCACTTAGAGTGTTTGTTGCCAAAAAGCTCAATCTTAGTCTCACACAAAAATACACACGGTCCCAGGCTTCAACTGGGACTGTGTGCTTTGAAGATTGAGCTTTTACAAAAGACACCTGTCCACAACTGCAGTCAGTCACACTCCAAACTCCACTATGGCCAAGACCAAAGAGCTGTCGAAGGACACCAGAGACAAAATTGTAGACCTGCACCAGGCTGGGAA
This sequence comes from Corythoichthys intestinalis, assembly GCF_030265065.1. Lineage (NCBI taxonomy): Eukaryota > Metazoa > Chordata > Actinopteri > Syngnathiformes > Syngnathidae > Corythoichthys > Corythoichthys intestinalis. The sequence continues at coordinate 42,172,979 of NC_080401.1, forward strand.
GACTGAATCTGCAATAGGTAAAATGCTTGCTGTAAAGAAATTAACTGTGGGAGCAATTATTAGAAAATGGAAGACATACAAGACCACTGATAATCTCCCTCGATCTGGGGCTCCATGCAAGATCTCACCCCAAGGCGTCAAAATGATAACAAGAACGGTAAGCAAAAATCCCAGAACCACACGGGGGGACCTAGTGAATGACCTAGAGAGAGCTGGGACCACAGTAACAAAGGCTACTATAAATAACACAATGTGCCGCCAGGGACTCAAATCCTGCACTGCCAGACGTGTCCCCCTGCTGAAGCCAGTACACGTCCAGGCCCGTCTGCGGTTCACTAGAGAGCATTTGGATGATCCAGAAGAGGACTGAGAGAATGTGTTACGGTCAGATGAAACGAAAATAGAACTTTTTTGGTAGAAACACAGGTTCTCATGTTTGGAGGAGAAAGAATACTGAATTGCATCCGAAGAACACCATACCCACTGTGAAGCATGGGGGTGGAAACATCATGCTTTGGGACCGTTTTTCTGCAAAGGGACCAGGACGACTGATCTGTGTAAAGGAAAGAATGAATGGGGCCATGTATCGAGAGATTTTGAGTGAAAATCACTTTCCATCAGCAAGGGCATTGAAGATGAGACGTGGCTGGGTCTTTCAGCCTGACAATGATCCCAAACACACAGCCAGGGCAACAAAGGAGTGGCTTCGTAAGAAGCATTTCAAGGTACCGGAGTGGCCTAGCCAGTCTCCAGATCTCTGAAAATGACAGGCCTCTCTTCTATTTTCAAGTAGGAGAACTTGCACAATTAGTGCAATAATTACTTATTTGCCCCACGGTACATACAATGATAACAAAAGTCACATTAAAACTTTAGTAATCATGATGTAGCTGAAGATATTGATTGCACCAGGTTATATGTGACAATATTACCAATGAATTCATATTATTTTAAAAATTGAGTTTTATTTTTGTTTCATATTGCATGCTTTATCCCTTTAATGCTTGCAATATGAAGCAATTGTCAGAGAACCACAACATTTGAAAAATAAGGTCTTAATGAAACCTTTTATTCAAATTTGTAAAAAAGAAAAAAAAAGTGTAATAAGCGCTCTAATAACTATAAGCCTTGCTAAGTCCTGTTTTTTTTCTTCTCATAGAACCTGCAGATGCATGAGTTGACTTGCATCCATTATTTTTTTTTTGAGGAAAGATTTTTCAAAATTCAGAATTAGTCTCAAAATCATGAAATTCAAAGTGTATCAAATGTGATACATTTGGCAAGAAAGGGTTAATCAACGTTGGAAGATTAGTCACCATTTTGTAAGGGATCACTATTTGTAAAATTGCCAACGGCCTCGGGTTGACAGGTATGTAAAAGGAATTGCAGAAGACCGGTAGTGTTCGTCTAGTGAGTGACAAACTACGTCATCACCCCGGGTGTCCATTGCACACCTCAAATATGGCGCCCTCCGTAGGTCAAAACATGTACTAAACATTATAGATTTTTAAATCAATGGCAGTATTTTATGTTTCTGTTAACACATTTTAGTAAAAGAGAACAATTATGGCTTATTAGAGCCTACAAGTCTTGAAGTCCGAGGTTATCTTTAACAAAAGTTAAATAAAACTGAACTGTATTAAAAACAAACACTGTACTGAATTTTATTAAAATGTTCAAGGCACTATGACTCAAGCACAGTTCGAACATTTAACTTAGTGATCCAAAAGTTTAATATCTTGAAATCCAATCCAATTCCAATATTCAGCCTCTCTCTCATTTCTACAGTTTTCTCCTTTAATTTGTCACCCGACCATGTGTAGAAAGTAATTTGTTTTCTAGTTGTTTCCTACTTCATTTGTCTCTCCAGCTTTCTCTCTCTCTCGCCATAGACAATGCTCTGGGCAAAATCAATACTGCAAGGATCGGGAGGAAAAAAACAGAAAACAGAGGAGTAGGAATATTTTTAGCCTGTTATCATCTGGGCTTGCGTGAGGGAAAACAGTGTTGGTGGGAAAAGTAGACCGTGCCAAGGTGCTCGCTGGTATGGGCGAGACAACGTCAACACATGGGAGACGGAAAAGTCTAATGGAGATGGATCTGACAGAGCTGCAGATAACAAGGGGTGGAAAAGCAAAGAGAAAATGTCTGGACACTTACTGGCCACGAGATACGTATGCCGGCACAGTCTAATGCAGTGGTGTCAAACTCATTTTGATTCGCGGGCCACATTCATGGCAATTAGATCGCATGTGGGCCGGACCAGTTCATTTTGGCCCAAATAATTTAACTCACTTAACTTAACTCAATTTTATTAAAACGAAAACATTAAGAGGAGTTTTAATATAAAATTTCTATAACTTGTACTAACATTTATCTTTTAAGAACCACAAGTCTTTTCATCCATGGATCGCTTGTTAATGTTTATGCCATCTTTTGATTTCTTGTTGTAATAAACAAATACAGTACTTATGTACAGTATGTTGAATGTATATATCCGTCTTGTGTCATCTTTTCATTCCAACAAAAATGGCATATTTTATAGACGGTTTGAATTACGATTAATTAATTTTTAAGCTGTGATTAACTAGATTAAAAATTTTAATCGTTTGACAGCCCTTAAAAAAACGTAATGCACGAAAAAGGTACAGATTTTGAACGTACGGCTTACACATTTAAAAATCAGTGCTCACTTGTACAACTACAAATTATGCCAGAACCGTACTTGACAAGTATGTGATTGGCAAGAAATTGTCCTTCATTCGCTGCTCAGATTGGTTGAATTGAATGACGACAGATCAAGATAGGATGAATAGAGGGTTCTTTCTCTCCGTGTGTGTTTTTGTGGAAGATAAAAAAAAAAATAATTACACAATACAGTCTAATCGAGCTAGGGCAGGCACAGCAGTCTCTCAGGATAGGCCCGGCACCCTAATGCCCGCCCATGCCGCCGGGTCTGTCAAGATATTCAAGAGACCTTTGAAAGTGAGCGTTAGGGTTTTAAGCCAGGGCTAGAGTTTCAAGAAAAGTGTCTTTCAAAAATGTAATTTTGTCTTGGAAGTAGTGTCCACCCAGGATTAAAATTCCAAGGATGAGTGTTTCACGCTAAGGTTCTTGTTAGAGATGTCCCGATCCGATATTTGGATCGGATCGGACGCCGATATGGGCAAAAAAATCCGCAACGGTATCGGATCGGCCGACACGGAAAAAATCCGATCCAGCCTTCCGATCCAGTTTTTTTGTAAATCCGGTCCGGGATTTCCAGCGCACCGATTTACATAATCCATTCCAGTTTTTGCTTCCGTTTCCCTAAATTCCGGTCCGCATTTTACGGCACACCTTCAACACACTACATTACCGTCTCCCAATTTACCGAGAGACTTTATCGGTAAAAATGTCAGCTGTGTGGGATCATTTCACCTTAAAGGACGACAAAGACGAAGAGGCAGAGTGCAACATATGCCACAATAAAGTCAAGCGTGGTGGTAAAGCTGTAAGAAGTTTTAGTACAACCAACCTAATCAAGCATTTAGCGAAATACCACGACAAACAATATGAGGAGTATGTTAAGAAAACCGAAGACAAAAAGAAAGGTCCTACGCAACTAACACTGGCAGAAACTTTTGCTATGTGTGACAAACTGGCACTCGACAGTCCCAAAGCCCAGGGAATAACAAGAGTCATTGCCGAAGAATTCATTCTGGATGATGAGCCATTATCTCGTGAGTAAAGACGCACCATCCAACACTTAGAACCACGGTACAACATGCCCAGCCGTCATTACATCCTTGAGCGATTCGGCTGTGGAAGATTCGAGAACGATTCACAAACATCCGAATTCCGATTATTGAAATATGTCAAGTAATGCTGAAGTAATACACAGCGCGGTCTTCGGGACGCAATGAGAAATGGACCGCATTGCGTCCCGAGAGTAAACCTCATGCTTGTCATAGACCCAGGTAATTCCAATGCTCGACTCACGGCTTTAGCTCAACTCATGCCGCTGGATAAAAAACACACGAATACCTGACTGTTGCTGACAGCCGCTACAAACTACGTCAACATTGTTTTACTGTAGATAATAGATATCATATGTATATAGAACTTGATGCAAGATGACAGACTCGACGGCGTTAGCAGCATTGAAGTATGGAAAACTACATGCGTTAGTAAACAGCCGCCATCTTAAAGCAGGAGACTTCCCTAGTAGCCTGTTGTGAACCTTCCAAGCGAACCTAATTAACTTTTTATCTAAAATATTCCTAAATTGGCAAAATCTTGACTTGAATCTATCTTCAAAACAGTTTTAAAACTTTAACATGTCGAAAGTAGACAGAAGGGAAATTATGGAATAACGGGAGCAATTTTAACAACTTTAACAGTTGATTCGCAAAATTAAATGAATTGAATGTGGTTTAAAGCTGCTGATACAGAATGGGGACTTGAGTATTTTATTTACTGTTTTAAAATGTTAACTTGATACTGAAATAGTTGTTTATTTAAACCTGAGAGGCTTTTTATACAATTATTATAACTAATGCACGAAACATTAAAAGCATCTAATAGCTTGGGGGGTTTGTGGGATTTTCCACTGAGGTTGTTGGTGTGTTTTGCTTTTTTAAGACAGTTTACAATATTATTTGCACGTTTTACTGACTGACTACGCCTTTTCTGTTTGTTATTTATGTTTTGTGTTTGTCACTGAATAAACAGGTCAGTTTCTTGTTACCAACCGTTGAGTTTTATTCAAACGCACCTAATTCAACTGGCTAGTTGTTATCAAGAGTACTAAAACCCTTTTCAACATGAGTCTGACAACTAAATAAGGAGGCTAAATAACTTTAAACTTAACACATGCTCAGATAGGCCGGTATCGGTATCGGCCAGTATCGGTATCGGATCGGAAGTGCAAAACAATATTGGTATCGGATCGGAACTGCAAAAACCTGGATCGGGACATCCCTAGTTCTTGTTTCAACATATTCATGTTTTAAACAGAGTTTGTGCTTTAAAATTATGGTTTTTAAACTCGGTTACCATAATTTTCGGACTATAAGCCGCTACCTTCTTCCTTCATTTTGAATCCTGCGGTTTATAGTCCAGTGCCGCTTATTTGTTGATTTATATGGGTTAATAGGTAGGTATCACTTTTTTGACAACGGCGTCATAAGACTGTCATAAGACCGTCATAATTATGACAAGACACGATCATGGGCATTACTGAATGCCTATGACAGATGTTATTAAGTGTCATCCAGCAAATTATTTCACTAACTCCATTTATGTCCAGCTTGGACCTTTTACATCCATTCAAAAGTGAGATAATTTGCCGGATAACTAGGGGTGTCAAACGATTAAAATTTTTAATCGAGTTAATTACAGCTTAAAAATTAATTAATCATAATTAATCACAATTAATCACAATTCAAACCATCTATAAAATATGCCACATTATACTGTAAATTATTGTTAGAATGGAAAGATAAGACACAAGATGGATATATACATTCAACATACGGTACATAAGTACAGTGATACCTCAGCTCACGAACATAATTGGTTCCCAGAAAGTGTGTGTAAGGCGAAAAGTTCGTCTTCCGAACATTTATTTCCCATAAGAAACCATTAAAATGAGAATAATCCGTTCCCAGGTCCCCATAAAACATAATTTTCTACTAAATAAGCCTTAAAACTACACAAAAATATACCTTATTTTATGTATAATAAATGTGCTATTGTATTATAATTAAAGAAATAAACTGTACTGGATAATAAAGTCGTTTTATTTACCTTTGTGATGGTAGTTGATGGCTTGATGGAATGGAGTGGGAGGAGGAGGGAGGGAGGGAGTTACTGTTTGGAAGGAGAGTGTTACCGGCAAAGTGCGCAGTTAGCGTAGACTCCACTGCTGTGCTCCCCACATGCTTTTGGTTGTTAATAAAAGTGCCCACAAAAAGCCATCCGACGCCTCTGGGTGTTTGTATGCACGCCGCCACCTTTCTGGAGAGGAAATCGGGCGAACCGAAGACAACCGACGACAACGAGCCAACGTGACTCGCCGGTCCACTTCTCACTATACGGTGGGAAGCTGAAAGCACCGCCAATTACCAGTCGAGGGCGAACTGGTAACACGAGTCACCTTCCATAAGGACACTAGGTAACTCTTTTTCGGTCCCATAATAGCAAAAGTACACTCAATATGGTCCAAAATGTCTATCAAACACAAACCAGGTCCGCACTCAACGAAAGTGAGGGGATGAACTGGGACGCCGTGAGCGTGCGTCAGCTTCTCGTGGCGCTTTTCGACCGCGTGAATTGGTTCGTCCGCCGAAAACTAGTTCGTCAGCAGAGACTATATGCTCGCGAATTTAATGTTCTTGAGGCGAAAAGTTCGTGAGCTTAAGCGTTCGTGAGCTGAGGTATCACTGTACTGTATTTCTTTATTATAACAATAAATCAACAAGATGGCATTACCATTATTAACATTCTGTTAAAGCGATCCATGGATAGAGAGACTTGTAGTTCTTAAAAGATAAATGTTAGTACAAGTTATAGAAATTTTATATTAAAACCCCTCTTCATGTTTTCGTTTTAATAAAATTTGTAAAATTTTCAATCAAAAAAAAAAAACTAGTAGCCCGCCATTGTTGATGTCAACAATTACTTACACAATGCTCATGGGTGCTGAAGCCTATAAAATCAGTCGCACCCAAGCGCCAGCAGTGGGTGGCAAAACTCCGAAAAACACAACAAGTATACCTTTCACTGTGCTGTCATTTTAATCTGTTTGAGCGGGGCATTTGTGCGTTACTTGCGTCAAATATTTTAACGGGATTAATTAAAAAAATTAATTACCGCTCGTTAACGCGATAATTTTGACAGCTCTACGGATAACACTAAATGACATCTGTTATGAGCATTCATTAATGCTCATGAGAGTGTCATGTCATGATTATGATTGTCTAATGACAGTCTTGTGGCACCCCTGTCAACTTAAGTGTTACCAAATACCATGGCTAGCAATTAATGAAACAACTGGAACAGTAACTGAAGAAATAATTAGCACAGAACATGAATTCTGATTGTTGTTTACATCTGTAGCACTGCAATGCATGCTAGGAAGCGTGTTGGACAACAACACTGTTGACAGCAGGTAGAGGCAGTGGTGGACTGTGTCCCCCAAGGGATGAGTGATGGCCAAATGAAGCTTCTTGAAGCACTGAACATCATGGTGGTTCATTTGGTCTTATGACAGACACTTAAACTCCAGTGAGGACAGCTGCGGCTTATAGTCCAGTGCAGCTTATCTTTGAACAAATGCCATTTTTGTGTCAAATTTGGTGGGTGGAGGCTTATAGTCAGGTACGCCCCTATAGTGCGAAAATTAGGGTAATGTCTATAAAATATAGTTTGACGCCAGGTTAAGACTTCAATCTTGGGTTCAACTTAATTGGCTGCTATTGATGGCGATAGACACCCAATCCATTTGGACTGGTTTAATACCGCTTTGGCCGCACTCAGTGAGGCCTACTGACGAACCTATCCTCCTTTCGGCCTCCCCTCCGTGCTGGAGAGATTCCACATGATTGGCTGCAGTAAAAGAATGCTAGGAAGTCATTGATTTATCAATGGTATTAGGGGATCAATTAATCCACATTGTGTGTGCCAGCACAGATAGTGTGATGTGTCTTATTCCTGCCGGGTCCAGATAAGAGTTGTTGGCCTCCCTCTTGGCCGTCATTCGCTTTCACTAGCAACAAATCAAAACGTCCATCGAAAAGGGATGATGGCACGCCGAGAGGTCCCACAGTTCTACGTCCCTCCTCCACACACAACCGTCCCTCAGGTAGATGTCGGAAGGGGGTTGTCTGGTCGCAGCGGAGCGTCGATACGAAAAGTCATCGGGGCAGAATAAATGGCGCTCGTTTGGCGGGAGGAGACGTTGCCATGACAATAAAAAGGTGAGGGTGTAAGCAGATATGGATGAGGAATGGCTGTCTTCTTACTGTATTGGCAGCATATTGGACTGTAGCAATGCAATATTATTATACAAGATACATGGGAATTTAATTGTTCCATACTTGAATCTAAAAGCAGCTTTTCCTATTAAAATTCCAGTAATCACCTCCAATCAGGACTTGAAAAAAAAACTCTCAGGAGGAAGTGTAATAATGTCATACAGGCACATAAACAGTTAGGAAAATAAGTATTTGAACAACCAGCGATTTTGCTTGTTGTCCAGCTTAGAAATAATGGGTGGGTTTGAAATTTTCATGTTAGGTGCTTGTCCGCTGTGAGAGACAATCTAAAAAAAAATCTAGAAATCACAGTCTATTATACTGTAACAAATAAGTATTTGAACACCTGTCTCTTAGCTAGAACTGTGAGCCTCAAAGACCTGTTAGTCGCCTTTAAAATGTCCACCTCCACTCCACTTATTCTCCTAAATAAGTGAAGTGGAGGTAGACTTTTTTTTAACCTGTTTCAGGTGGTTAGCTGCATATAAACACCTGTCCACACCATACACCCCAAAGAGCTGTCCAAAGACACCAAAGCATGGGCGGAGTATGACTTTTGTGGCAGAGGGGGCACAACATGTTGATGACCCCGAAACACAGTGTCATCAATAAAATTAACTTACAAGAATATCTATAATAATAAGTTGACAATGAGAGTTCTTTGTTTCCCATCATTCTTGAGGAAAAAGTAAAAAAAAGTAAAAGTAAAAAAAGAGAGTTTGAATGCAAAAATAAATTTGAAACTCAAAAAAAATGCATGCTATAAAGCTATTTTTCTTTGATTTTTTTCTTTTGATTGAAGTCAAGTTTTTCTTTTGATTGACGCAACTTTTTTGATTGAAGTAATGTTGATTTGTGTTTGGGGCACATTTTGGCTAGGACATTTTTGTCATTATTCAATCAAAAAAAAGTTACTTCAAAAAAATATGTAATCACTTCAGTCAAAAAAAAAAAAAAAGAAAAATTTCAATGATAGTAAAAGTTTATGAATGCGAAAAAATATTTGAGAAAAATTTGCGTTTGAACACTTAATTTTTCATCGAAAAAGTTTTCTTTGATGGAAGCAATCCTTTTTGTGTTCTGGCCATATTACGGTTAGGACATTTGTGTCTAAATCATTTAATCCCCCCAAAAAGTTGCTTCAATCAAAAAAAAAAAAAAAATTTTCAAAGAAAAAAAATCATTTGAAAAAAAATACATATACAGTATATTTTGCTGAAATTTATATGCAAAGCAAATGACCGTATAAACTGCTAGTCACATGATCTGTTCAAAAATAATTTTGACCCATTATATAAATATATATTTTTGTTCATTCATTTCTTCATTCATTTTTGTTGCAGTTTTATTGCTATACAACTTTTATATATACTGTATAGGAGGGTCAATTACATGAAATGACACTTTTCGGGCCCCCCCCTTAAAATTCGCTTTTGCACCAGAGACAGAATTGTGGTCCTCTACAAGACTGGAAAGAGTTAAGGGGCAATTGCAAAACAGCTTGGTGATCCGTTTTAGTCAACAAAAAAATCTGACAAATTTCGTCTAGTTTAAGTCAACAATTCTCAAAATGTTTTTGTCTATAAATTTCAAAAGTTTTAGTCCATGAATAAATCACTCAATAAATAAAAGGTTTGACAATGACAGACGAGCACATAATTGTAGTCTACAAGGACATCACCATCTTTATGGTGAGAATACACACTCAGCAGGGAAACAGCACATTTTTTGCAATTAATCAAACTCACCTGGACGCCACGAACTGTATGTAAAAAGTTTTCCAAGCGTTCACCGCTGGAAGTCCCAGGTTTTTTTTGGGCTATAAAGAAATACCAGAAATGTGTCAAATGACCCCGATACTAAACTGACTACGGACTTTGTCAAACATTAGACCACTCAAACAGGCAATCAAGCAGGTCACCCCCCTACACACTCCTGTGGATTCGCTGCCGAGGTGTGAAAGGGGGGTTCAATCTGGATAGCTGAAATTAGCATCTTGAATATTAGATAGATGGGTAAACTTCTTGGTGTGTCTTGCAAAGGAATTGGCTCACTCTCAAGCGCAAAGAAGGCGCTGAAGGAAAAATTGCTTCAGCAACTACCTCCAGCACCTAGCCCCGGGAAAAGGGCGAAGTGTCATATGTCACCACATGAAAAATGTTTTGTTTTTTATGACACCATCCTTTGTACTGTAGGCAAACTGCAGCTTTTGGAATATGTAAAAAGGTTGTCCGCCCAATTGCCTGCCTGAGCGGTCCATTGTCCAACAAAGCCAAGGCAGCCCAACCCCACAAACAAGATGCTAATTAGAGCAATCCAACCCTGTGGTTTTGCAAGTGTAAATGGGAATGACTAATGAGGACCATGATGCTCACAAAAGATATGCTGATTAGGGTCAGATGATCCTTCTCTGGTTACAAAAGTGATTTGGATCAACTGATCTACCTTTGGTAGTTCTAGTGTTAAGAAGACACTCATCGAGTCAGTGCGCTAAATGCTTATGCTAATACGAACCATACTCTAAGGCGAACGCTACGCTAACGCTCCAAGTTAGTTTAGTGTGTGATGATCACTCAGCTCAGACCTTTAAAGGCTAAAGCAATATGGCATAGCCAAGATAAGAAAATAAAACTTACCAAGCAGCACCTGACACACATGTTTCACAGCTATCCTGGAACTCCAGACTCACCGCTGTTCCAGCGATTGAGTCTGGCGACCGTCCGGTGGATCAAATTCCCAGGGCGGAGCAAGCCACAGAAAACACACAGCGGAGTGGACCAATCAGGGATGGGCGGACGTGTGGTTAGTGAAGCGACAAGAAACGAGCGCAAGCGGTGAATGTAGAAGTTTATTCAACATGGCTAGCGCAAGACAGACTGTCGTCAATGACTTGTGTCAATGTGTTTTTGATCATTTAAAACTGATTTTACCACAGATTGGAACATATTCTCGGCTCTCCCTTTCGCCATCTGTGTTGTTGTGGAGACGACTTCCGACGCGCAAGAGTGACGTTGCTCGTTAAGAACACGTCACTCAAATAATCGAATCTGATTGGACGGATGATTTCGTTTGCCTCCAGAGGTCATTAAGGAGCTGGGTCCCAGACTATTTTCACAGTGTTTGAAATACACAGGGAGAACAACAGGAGCCTGGAATGGGCACACGCTTAAGCCTGTGTGTGGGTCGAGGGGAGGCGCAGCGCACTACATGAGTGGTACGACCAAACACTGCTAAAATGCTGGCTAACTACACATACGATGAGGAAAATATCACACACTGTGAACTTATGATGGAAACTATGGCGAATTTTTGTCTCGTTCTCATCTTGTCAGACGACAACTGGCATCTATCTCGTTATGTTTTAGTCGCTAAAGACACATTTTTAGCTCGTCATCATGACGTCATCGTCATGAAAAAATTGTTCATTGACGAAATATTTTCCGTTATCGTCAGTGCTTAATTTGTAAATCATAATGTGCCAGAACGCAAAGTACATCCCGGAACATACGCAGAAAATGGGGCTGAAAACAACACGCAAATGCCCACTTGCCATGCTGTGGGACTTACAAGCCTCAATTTCAGATAATATCCATGGTATACAGTAAATGTTAAGGCAACAATTTACAATTATTGAGGATATACTCTGCACAGTGCGGGCAATTGGCCAAATAACCACAGGTGGGACTTACAGTAATGTACAGTCTAACTTGTAAAACATAAAAAAAATCTGAGATTACAATAAATAACACAAACCCATTCTTTTGCGAGTTTCATCCCCCCCATCTTCTCTGGCCCCAAAGTTCCCACCGCCTTACAAATTGTGCAGTCCAAACCTGAATTTCCTAAAAAGGTACTGGCCTGTTTCTCTGGCTGTTGGTGGTCCACCTAGCTGACTGCTGGTGCTGTAGCTAGTCCCCATTCCAGATGGTGCTGCCACAGTCGCAGCCTCCTGCCCCGGCTTGACTGGCTGTCCGTGAACCTGGTTAGATGCTGCGGCGCTAGCCTCCTGCTGCACCCAGTCCCATCCATTACCGTGATCGCTGCAGCTGCCCTCATCGCCGGTTGTTGCTTTTCTGACTCGTTTTGAACCATCTTCCTTCTTTTTGAATAAAGACAGTAAGACAGTCTTTTTGTCATGTTGAAATACCGTTTGAGCCTGGCTGCTTGCTTCCCAGTTTTTTTTTTTCTTTTTTAATGTCAGGGGCGTGATTTGTAGGCATAAAAAAAAAAATCGCCGACTCTTTCAAATTACGTTAAATGTTTATAGGCAACATGCAATTCCTGAGATTTGTTCTGTAAATGAATTTACGCATATTTTTTATTTATACTGTAATGTCCGTAACTATGCACGGTCCCATTAAGAGACGCTGGGACTGGAGAACTGTGATGTAGTAGGAAGCGACGAGGAGACGGGCGAGAAGCAAAAGTTAGCGGTCGAATTTGGTGGCAGTCCGCTGTTATTTTGTTCATTGTTTTCTTATTGTTGTCAAAAAATGTGGAGAAAGCCATCAACGACTCCTCACCTTCTTTCCCCCCATTCGGGGCTATTAAAATTCATTTTTAAAAAATGTTTTTATTAGGGCTGTCAAAATTATCACGTTAACGGGCGGTAATTAATTTTTTAAATTAATGACGTTAAAATATTTGACGCAATTAACACACATGCCCCGCTCAGATTTAAATGACAGTACAGTGACATGCCCAGTTGTTGTGTTTTATGGAGTTTTGCCGCCCTCTGCTGGCGCTTGGGTGCAACTGATTTTATAGGCTTCAGCACCCATGAGCATTGTGTAAGTAATTATTGACATCAACAATGGCGGGCTACTAATTTATTTTTTTGATTGAAAATTTTAAAAATTTTATTAAAACGAAAACATTAAGAGGGGTTTTAATATGAATTTTTTATAACTTGTACTAACATTTATCTTTTAAGAACTACAAGTCTTTCTATCCATGGAACGCTTTAACAGAATGGTAATAATGTTAATGCCATTTTGTTGATTTATTGTTATAATAAACAAATACAGTCCTTATGTACCGTATGTTGAATGTATATATATCCATCTTGTGTCTTATCTTTCCACTCCAACAATAATTTACAAAAAAATATGGCATGTTTTATAGATGGTTTGAATTGTGATTAATTACGATTAATTAATTTTTAAGCTGTAAATAACTCGATTAAAAATTTTAATCGTTTGACAGCCCTAGTTTTTATATTATTATTATTATCTTCTATCCACGAGAAGTGCCGGATCTGCCCAAATAAGTCCCGGAACACAAAGAGGCCAAAGTCAAGAGGTGCCGGATCTTGTTCAGGCAGGATCCGGCACAAAATAATACTGTTTTGTAGTTTACAGAGGAAAACATTTTGAGTAATTATCGACTAAAACTAGATGAAATTTGAGTTTTCGTTGACCAAAACTAGATGAAGACCAACATATTTTGAAATGACTAAAATAAAATATGACTAAAACTAATAAGTGGGGTTGTTCCGATCATGTTTTTTTGCTCCCGATCTGATCCCGATCGTTTTAGTTTGAGTATCTGCCGATCCTGATATTTCCCGATCTGACTGCTTTTTTTTTTGCTCCCAATTCAATTCCAATCATTCCCGATAATTTTCCCCGATCATATACATTTTGGCAATGCATTTAGAAAAAAATGAATAAAACTCAGGTGAATATATACATTCAACATACAGTACATAAGTACTGTATTTGTTTATTATGACAATAAATCCTCAAGATGGCATTTATATTATTAACATTCTTTCTGTGAGAGGGATCCACGGATAGAAAGACTTGTGACTTTGTATATTGTGACTAAATATTGCCATCTAGTGTATTTGTTGAGCTTTCAGTAAATGATACTGTGGCCATCCCAAATGCATGATGGGAAGTGGAACTGTGCGTAGTGCTACCAATTGATATATCTTCTCTGCGTTGGGAAATAACATAAGGTGTCAAGACAAAGATCAATTGCTACCTTGCTTCCCTCATTGCTTCCCTTGATATTTCTAATCATAGGGGGAGGGATTGTAAGGCTCTAGCCAATTAAAAAAAGGCTCCAAAGGCTGCCAAAATTCATTCTACTCATTTTGAGCTGCCTTTTATCTCTCTATATAGGTAAAACGGCGTCATTACAGATTGAGCGCGACAATGAGTGAGAGGGTCGTGCAGCGCATGCATTAATTGCGTTAAATATTTTAACATGACACATTTTATAAAAAGTTAATTGCCGCTGTTATCGGGATACATTTGGTAACCCTACCTTAAGCCTAAACTAAAGACTCTGGATGAGTGTAACATATTATGTCTGTAACGTTAAATACAATTAGAAAACGATTTAATTAAAATGTATATATATATTAAAAAAAGGCATGGCCAATATTTTTTTGCCGATTCCAAAACTTTGAAAATGACGTGATCGGACCCGATCGATCGGCATCCCAATCGATCGTGACATCTCTACTAATAAGTATTTTTGTCCAAAAGACTAAGACAAAAATTATAAGGGCTGCCAAAAACAACACATCTTATTTAACAAAAAATGCCTTTTCCCCCCAAGTTAATTTTAAAATGTAAATTTCCTTTTCATTCCCAATAACTCAGCTAAAAAAAAAGCAAGGCTTAGCGTTAAGAAATGTAATTTACGAACGCGCGATAACATCCATTGAATTGGAACCTTATCTATGCAAAGCCACAAATGGTAACACGGCTCTTGTATTGAATCTCATTAGCTTTTGCAGGTGAACCTAATGAAGTGTCCACAAACACTATGTTAGGACCGAGAAGAAAAGGTATATGACGCATGCGGAATGATGATGCGCTGCAAAAAATAAAAAAATAAAGACGCAAAATGCTAAGCAAGAGACTTGGACAGAAGTGGGTGCTAATTCCTACTTTTCAGTTTAAATAAAGATTGGAGCTGGATAAAAGCCATTAGGGGAGAAATCAGACAGGGCATGCTATGTAGGACAAGAGCTGACTGCAGGGAGGTGAGTGGTGGGATCAATACTCAGTCGATGAGCTCAACACCCGCTGCTGAGCACACACACACACACATCCAGAGAGAAAGAGGGGCATGTGGTACATTGCAGGGCATCTGCATGTTTACGTTCGTGCGTGGGTTACGGTGACTAATGGAGAGCGGCGTACAACGCTTGTGCATCTAGGCCCATGTTAAACTCGACATGCCCGCTTTCATCTGTAGTGCTGGAAAAATTCCATAAAGAAGCGTCAGACTGAGATGGAAGGGCGGACAGAGGCGCAGATGCATTTATTTTATTTATCTTCGGAGGTGCGTCGCCGCTAACAAAGATGGATGCTTGTGAGGAGACCATCTTGAGCTTCCTGTAACCCCTCCCCTTCTTTTTTTTTTCTTTCTCAGAAGAATTGATTGACTGTGTCTCCTCAATCCATCTCTCCTTCTGTCGCCTAGCAACGGGTGCTCTATCGGGTGTGGAGGGTGGGAGTTCCACTGTAGGAGCAGGGTGGGTGGTTAAAGGATGGGTCGGGCAATGGGGGGGGGGTTCATTAAGCAAAAGCCAATTGGACATTTTATTCAGACTGATACGTGTTTCGCACCACTGTAGAGTAGTGGTGGGAAAGCCACAGACCGCAGGTCATTCAGAGTGCAATGATTGACCCATACGCAATTTTGAAGACAGGCGGCTATTTAGGTTTAGACAAATGCATATTTTTAAGAAATATTTTCAACAGCAATTTTACTCAAACTGGATAAAGTGGTATACAGTGATCCCTCACTACTTCGCGCTTCAAAATTCACCCCCTTAGTCAATCACGAATTTTTTTCCCAAGTAAATAAAAAACAACAACAGAAAAATACAGATGATCTGCCCTGATCCGACCTCGGCCCAGTATGTCAACTATTGCGTTCGGTCGGGCTTATCTCTCGCTAACTTTTTAAAAATAAATATATTGTAGCGCTTGTAAAGAGAAAGTGGCAGCGAAAACACTGGAATCTTACTCGCTTTTTACATTCTTTATAGGGCTGTCAAAATTAACGCGTTAACGGGCGGTAATTAATTTTTTAAATTAATCACGTTAAAATATTTAACGCAATTAACGCATGCGCGGAACGACCCACTCAAGCATTGCTAAGAACAGACGACAATGGCGCCGTTTCATGTATATTAAGAGCTAAGGGCAGAGACAAGTAAGTGGAGTGGACGCAGGTGTTAGCGGCACCCGCCAAGGGGGCCGCTGTTGTTTTCAATGTGACCGGCATTGTCAGATTGAGCAGTGAGGAAGAAAGTGGTCGAGCGAAAGAGGGAGCGAGAGAGTAGAGAACGTGCGCAGTTAGCGCAGGCTCAAGTGCTGCGTCCCCCACATGCTTTTGTTTTGTTAATAAAAGTACCCACAAAAAGCCATCCAACGCCTCTCGGTGTTTATATGTACGCCGCCGTCTTCCTCAGGAGGAAAAAGTGCCACCGCTTTTCTTGGCCAGGCACTGGAGTTGCTTATTAAAGTTAACGATGATTGACAGACTGTTAAGGTTTGATCTTTCCAGAGCTGCTTGAAAGCCGAAACGTCAAAGCACCGCATGCGTCAGTCATCATTTAATTTGTTAAACAGATGCTGTGGCAACTCATTGTGTGTAAGTGAGCAGCTTGAGCGGATTTGCGTGGACTCACTCAATGAAACATTTAACAAAGACAAGCATTTTTTGACTTTATTCTTGATTAAAAATAATTCGGTGGTACAGTAATATGTTTAAAACAGCATTATTACATTTGAAGTGTTTAAAAACCATTTATTAAAAAAATATATATATATATATATATATATACATTAGGGCTGTCAAAATTATCGCGTTAACGGGCGGTAATTAATTTTTTCAACTCATTTGCTCCCAGAAACGTATAAATACGTTCTATTTTTATATGCTCAACTGTCCCACAAACGTATTTATACGCCTTTTGCGTTTTGTTTTGTTTTTTTTAATAAGAAGCATATATAGCTTCCGCTGTATCTGACAAACAAAGAACAACGCTCCAAACCAATTTTAAAGCAATAAAACTGGCCACTGGAGGGCAGTAGCGCATTTTGGAAGACCAGGCAACCCGATTCAACAACAGTGAACGGCCCGGCAGCATTGTCAGAGCGCTGGCGGCATGAGCCCAGGCGGCGCTCCGACCGGACAAAACAACGAGAGGATGCCTGGGACGCCAGGCGCTGGATGACCGTGCAAAACGAGTGAAACCCCCCGTGGAGCGGCTCGCCAAGCAGACCCCGCAGAAATGCAAAAATAATCCATCTTTGTGAGACAGACAACGATTAGGGAAAAGTTTACACAGCTGACGTGGTGACAACGGCGTCATCTCGGCGACAAACCGTCATCTCTCAGTAGTCGTGTGTGAATAAATTGTTACTTTGCTATCTAAAGCTCTATTTGTCTGGTTGTTCATGGTATTTTGTGAAAGAAAAACATTATTTAGATGTTTGGAATGTCACTAATGCAAAAAATAGCTTTGTTAAAGTCAAAGTTGTTTGAAATGTATGCGTTTACAAAAAGTTCATTTTCTCCTTTTTTCATCAGAAATTGGAAAATTGCTCAAACTAAGCTATTTTCTAATGCTGATTTCTAAAGAATGGAAAAAGATACGAACTTACTTTTTTTATGCTGAAAGAAGAGAGTCTAATCTTTCTTTTGGTGGGTTCCAAGTTTATATAGCAAAAGAACATAATTTTCTGTGGGCCTTGCAAAATCAGTCAAAATCCAGAAAAAAACGGCCGGGAGCGAAGGGCCTTGCTGTGGTGAAAATGGCTGGGAATGAAAGAGTTAATTAATCACGTTAAAATATTTGACGCAGTTAACGCACATGTCCCGCTCAGACAGATTTAAATGGCAGTAGAGTTAAATGCCCACTTGTTAATTGTTTTATGGCGTTTTGCCGCCCTCTGCTGGCGCTTGGGTGCGACTGATTTTATAGGCTTCAGCACCCATGAGCACTGTGTAAGTAATTATTGACATCAACAATGGCGGAATACTAGATTATCTTTTGATTGAAAATTTTACAAATTTGATTAAAACGAAAACATTGAGGGGTTTTAATATAAAATTTCTATAACTTGTACTAACATTTATCTTTTAAGAACTCCAAGTCTTTCTATCCATGGATCACTTTAACAGAATGTTAATAATGTTAATGCCATCTTGTTGATTTATTGTTATAATAAACAAATACAGTCCTTATGTACCGTACGTGGAATGTATATATCCATCTTGTGTCGTATCTTTCCATTCCAACAATTTATTTTACAGAATATATATATAATTTACAGAAAAATATGGCATATTTTATAGATGGTTTGAATTGCAATTAATTGCGATTAATTACGATTAATTAATTTTTAAGCTGTAATTAACTCGATTAAAAATGTAAAATCGTTTGACAGCCCTAATATATATCTATATATACATACAAGTTTGTTTTTTTTTTAATTTGGGACAAAAGTGAAAAAACATGTCTTGTATGTATCTCTTTCCAATGCTAAATCTGAATACTTTGCGGTTTTTCACTTATCGTGGTGGGTTCTGGTCCCCATTAGCCGCAAAAAACTCTCACTGTAGTGTCATCAGAATTCAACCTAAAGAAGTTGTGATTGTACAGTATATAGAAAAGTTTACTTTTGTTGAGTAAAATTAAGATGATTTTGCATGCTTTCTTCTAGTATGAAGTTTCTGATGTGAAAACTGAGTGATTTATTAGCTGTTGAAAACTTTATTTCAAAATTGCACATTAAAAAAGATAAGTCGCCATTTCTGGCAAAAATTTATATGTTAAATATTGTTATTGATCCTGAAAATACGGGTGATTATCTCTGCATTTGGTGATTTTTGTGCATCTAGTGTAAAATCCGAGAATTTTGTAGCCAATTTAATTTTGTTATACTTATATAAAAAATTATGGGGATTTTATTAGGGAACGACTTTGAATTTTTTTATGCTGCTGCTCATGGAGACTCATATATCCCTCAGGGAGGTGCATGTTTTGGTTTTAGGTCACTAGCGGCTTTGGTTTTGAAGATTTTAAGTTTTTTTCCCTTCAACTGATTATCAGTTATCAGTTATAAGTTAGAGGTAAATAAAGGTATGTCAACACTTTGGAATTGCTTACATTCATAAAATGTGATTGGTCTCAAAATCTAATGAAGAATCAGTTAGCCTAAATTGATACCACACAAACATCAGTGTTTCCATGCAAAACAACCACAGGGCAGGGAGGAAAAAGTAAGTGAACCTACTAGAGCAGGGCGGTAAACCGAAAATTTACCGTCACCGAAATTCTTCACGATGACCGACGTAATTTTGACCATGTCGGTAAATTCGGTAAATTAATAAAACAAGAAAATAGTCTTTTCATCCCGCTTTGATTCTGTGTTGTTCGTCTATGTTCATTCCCCTTTAAGAAAGCAGTGAATGTGCTTACGTAGGGAGTCACGTGATCATCAGGAAGCCAATCAAACAAAAGCCCGGTAAGCTAACGCTAGCAGCTAACGCTACAAGCAAAACGTGATGGAGTGTGGCTTAAGGGAGGTTCACCAAACTTTCAACCGACATTTAGTAGACTCTTGGTGGCATCCAGACGGGCTTTCACCCGCTGTCCTCCTTTGTTCTCACGATTTCCGGAGATGGTGCTTTCAGTGCTTTCTACTGGTAGCCAGGCTAACGCTAGCTAGCGGCTAACGCTACAAATGAACGTTATGGAGTCGGATAGAGGCTCTAACCTTGTCGAAACGGCTGAACTAAATGAGTGGATTGGGCACGGACTGCATCTAGCATTTACTATGTGGCGTTATTTTGTATCTGTCTGTGTGTGTGATTCCTCTGATAGCTTTTGTGATGGTAAAGAATTCTGCATAAAGAACAATCCAACGGCGGAACTTATAATGACCGAGAAATGGCCCCAGCTATTTTTATTGTGCGTGCATTTATGAAAAAATGCACTGGGGGTTGGCCTTAAACCATAAAGTAAACACTTGTATTTAATAATTATATCACAGCAGCCATTAACAATAAGTTGTCTTTTTGAAGTGTACTGTTCAAGCTGCAAGTCATTTGTGTTACAATTACATGTTTGCACAGGCATATTGATTTTGACAATGTACATTGTTCAAGTCATACACGCTTTTATAAATGTTCATACTTGAATTCTTATTGCTTACAATACATTTTTATTAGGGCTGTCAAACGATTAAAATTTTTAATCGAGTTAATTACAGCTTAAAAATTAATTAATCGTAATTAATCGCAATTCAAACCATCTATATAATATGCCATATTTTTCTCTAAATTATTGTTGGAATGGAAAGATAAGACGCAAGATGGATATATATTTTAAACATGCGGTACATAAGGACTGTATTTGTTTATTATAACAATAAATCAGTTCTAAATCAGTTATAGAAATTTTATATTAAAACCCCTCTTAATGTTTTCGTTTTAATAAAATTTGTTAAATTTTCAATCAAAAAATAAACTAGTAGCCCGCCATTGTTGATGGCAATAATTACTTACACTATAAAATCAGTCGCACCCAAACGCCAGCAGAGGGCAGCAAAACTCCGCAAAACACAATTAACAGGTGGGCCTTTCACTCTAGTGACATTTAAATATGTCTGAGCTGGGCAAGTGCGTTAATTGCGTCAAATATTTTAACGTGATTAATTAAAAAAATTAATTAACGCCAGTTAACGCGATAATTTTGACAGCCCTAATTTTTATAAATTTAATGTTTAGACTGCATGTACAATTGTTAAATACAGTATATCAAATTGAATGCTGGTAAATAAATCAACAAGAAATAGTTAATCTGTATTTCATGCATTGATTCAGATTTTAAAATTATATAACAGTCCGCTTGGGCGAATTTATCGTCATTTATCGTTATCGAGATAAATCTGCTCAATTTATCGTGATACATGTTTAAGGCCATATCGCCCAGCCCTAGAACCTACAGATTCTTTAAGAACTAATCAGGGTTAGGTGTTAGCTGACCTGTACTCAAATCAATGAGACAAGATTGGATGTGTGCTTTAAAGCTGCGCTGGCCACAGGAAGACACAAACTGGTTCGAAATTTTTTTCTTGTCAAGCTGAATTGCCTGGTGTGTAATTGGTCTCAATTAAAACAGACAAATGACGAATAATTGTTGACTTCCACTTTATCAAAAATAATACAGAGGTATTTCTAAAAGTCACGAATTTTATCAAAACTCTTAGATGTTTGATAACTGAGAAAATGTTTAACCAACTTACATCGGTTACGTGTGCAGCACATAAACACTCACACACTCGAACAGGTAAATAGTAGCTAGGAAACAGGAATGAACTCTATACTGTACAAGGGTTCACCAAATCCGGACCTCAATGCCAGCAATCCTGTCCTGTTTTTATGAATGCTTTCTAAGCACTTCAAATGTAATAACTATGATAACTTTTAAACATGTTACTGTCCCACCGAATTATTTTTAATCAAGAATAAAGTTGAAAAATGCTTGTCTTTGTTAAATGCTTCATTGAATGAGTCCACTCAAATCCGAATAATTTTTTTTTTTACGAGAATAAAGTATAAAAATGCTCAAGCTGCTCACTTACACACAATGAGTTGTCACAGCAACTGTTTAACAAGTTAAATGATGATTGACGCATGCGACCCTTTCAAGCTTCGGGTTCCAGGCATTTGTGGCAAGATCAAACATTAAACGTCTGTCATCGTCATCGTTAACTGTTTTCTGAGTGAATCTCGGATCCATGCGGCCTCCAGTAAGCCGATCCTTCAATATTTGCGGCGACTGTGGTGTAATTCAATGGAAGATTCGTCTGAAAAATCCACCTTTTGCCACAAAACGGTGAAGTTGGGTGGTGGCAAAATCATGGTTTGCGGTTACATCCAGTACGGGGGTGTGCAAGAGATCTGCAGGGTGGAAGGCAACATAAATAATCTGAAATATCAACAAATCTTAGCTGCTTCTTACATTCCTAAATATAAAAAGGGACAGATTCTGCAGCAGGATGGTGCTCCATCGCATACTTCAATCTCTAGCTCAAAGTTCCTCAGGGCAAAGAAGATCAAGATCCTTCAGGGCTGGCCAGTCCAGTCACCAGACATGAACATCATTGAGCATGTCTGGGGTAGGATGAAAGAGGAAGCATGGAAGACGAAACCCAAGAATGTTGATGAACTCTGGGAGGCATGCAAGACTGTTTTCTTTTGATGAAGCCCATGGAAGTCATAGAAAATATTAAATTTGGATCTCACAGCACCACTACTTAATTCGCTTGTTATGTAACATATTTTTGTATTTGAAGTACATTTTTTGTTCAATTTTCACACTACTTTCTGTAGGCGACAAAACTTTTGTCTTGCCAAAATTTGACCTTTATGTCTTCAATAAATGATACATCTTTTTTTCAGTGAAACAAATAGATTTTTGAACATTCAACATCATTTGGGAGGGTCTTAGCTTTCATATGAGCCATTTCTGAGACCAATAGAATAATTACAGTGGGGCAAATAAGCATTTAGTCAACCACTAATTGTGAAAGTTCTCCCACTTGAAAATATTAGAGAGGCCTGTAATTGTTAACATGGGTAAACCTCAACAATGAGAGACAGAATGTGGGAAAAAAGCCCAGAATATCACATTGTTTGATTTTTAAAGAATTTTTTTGTAAATCATGGTGGAAAATAAGTATTTGGTCAATACCAAAAGTTCATCTCAATACTTTGTGATGTACCCTTTGTTGGCAATAACGGAGGCCAAACGTTTTCTGCTACTCTTCACAAGCTTTTCACACACCGTTGCTGGTATTTTGGCCCATTCCACCATGCAGATCTCCTCTAGAGCAGTGATGTTTTGGGGATGTTGTTGGGCAACACGGACTTTCAACTCCCTCCACAGATTTTCTATGGGGTTGAGATCTGGAGACTGGCTAGGCCACTCCAGGACCTTGAAATGCTTCTTACGAAGCCACTCCTTTGTTTCCCTGGCTGTGTGTTTGGGATCACTGTCATGCTGAAAGACCCAGCCACGTCTCATCTTCAATGCCCTTGCCGATGGAAGGAGATTTTCACTCAAAATCTCTCGATACATGGCCCAATTCATTCTTTCCTTTACACAGATCAGTCGTCCTGGTCCATTTGCAGAAAAACAGCCCCAAAGCATGATGTTTCCACTCACATGCTTCACAGTGGGTATGGCGTTCTTTGGATGCAATTCAGTATTCTTTCTCCTCCAAACACGAGAACCTGTTTCTACCAAAAAGTTCTATTTTGGTTTCATCTGACCATAACACATTCTCCCAGTCCTCTTCTGGATCATGCAAATGCTCTCTAGCGAACCGCAGACGGGCCTGGACGTGTACTGGCTTCAGCAGGGGGAGACGTCTGGCAGTGCAGGATTTGAGTCCCTGGCGGCGCATTGTGTTACTGATAGTAGCCTTTGTTACTGTGGTCCCAGCTCTCTGTAGGTCATTCACTAGGTCCCCCCGTGTGGTTCTGGGATTTTTGCTCACTGTTCTTGTTATCATTTTGATGCCACAGGGTGAGATCGTGCATGGAGCCCCAGATCGAGGGAGATTATCAATGGTCTTGTATGTCTTCCATTTTCTAATAATTGCTCCCACATTTGATTTCTTTAGACCAAGCGTTTTACCTATTGCAGATTCAGTCTTCCCAGCCTGGTGCAGGTCTACAATTTTGTCTCTGGTGTCCTTCGGCAGCTCTTTGGTCTTGGCAATATTGGAGTTTGGAGAGTGACTGACTGAGGTTGTGGACAGGTGTCTTTTATACCGATAATGAGTTAAAACGGGTGCCATTAATACAGGTAACGAGTGGAGCCTCGTTAGACCTTGTTAGAAGAAGTTAGACCTCTTTGATAGCCAGAAATCTTGCTTGTTTGTAGGTGACTCAATACTTATTTTTCATTCTAATTTGGAAATAAATTCTTTAAAAATCAAATAATGCAATTTTCTAGGTTTTTTTTCCACATTCTGTCCCTCATGGTTGAGGTTTACCCACGTTGACAATTACAGGCCACTCTAATCGTTTCAAGTAGGAGAACTTGCACAATTGGTGGTTGACTAAATACTTATTTGCCCCACTGTAAAAGTCAGGTTATTAGCAATTGTTTCTACAAAATGGATAAGCAACAAGACTTTTGTCAGAGACTGTAAAGTGTGCATTCTCCTCATGTCGTGCACCTAACTAACCTGGCAAGCAGTTTAATATGAGATGCTGTTAAGCGTGCCCATGTTTATGTTCAACACAATTTTTTGGCTCATCTTCCTTGGTTAGCATTTTACACTCAACCTAAATTAAAATACAGTTACAGTATATATATTTTTTAATTCCTTCCAAATGTGTTTTATAATATGATCATATCTGCAGTTGAGTAAATAACCACCCTCACCACTATTTTTCCAAACATTTGTTCAACATCATCAGTTGTTTTTCAATATATATAGAAATGCCTTTGACCTTTGGAGGTCTTTACAGGAGCTGGAATGGCCTCTGACAGAAAATGTGTGATCTGGAGCGTCTGAAAGCGAAACAGCAGGCTGAAGCGAGTGTTTGATATCAGTGCCAGAAGAAGAAAAGAAAAAAAAGATGCTGTTTTGCGCAAAAGCTGACACTTTCCCTGCAGCCGTGTCACTGATTCATGTCAAAGAATAAATAAATAAATAAATAAAACTAACTTTCAAATACATCTCTGCCTTCTCTTTTCTTTCTGTATCTCATTCAAAACAGACAACTTCCAAAGCGGATCTGCACTTTTTTCCCTCCACATCGTGACCTCCCTTTTTCCTACATAAGCATAACAAATAGCTTCGCTTTGCAGGAATTACACTGTAACGTGAAACAAAAGGCTGATTAAAAAAGCTGGGCGTAGAATGAAGCCACTTAAGGGAAAGACTAAGTGTTGTGCGTGAGGCATTATTCCTTGTTTTTCGAGTGTATCTTTTGATCTACACTTAACGCGTGATCCCCTTCGAGGAAGAAGTGCGGGCTATTGCTTAAGCCTAATAAATCCAGCGTTAGCACTAAAGAGTAGGGAGGAGGGGGCTGAAGGCTGCAGAAGAAGAAGCGTGAATAATGCTCTTCAGTAGCTTGCGGGATCATACGCACACTTTACAATATCGAATGAGCATAAGCTCCAACCTATGAGGCATTATGAATGTATAGCTTGAGGACGTGCTTGCTTAATCCAACACATCCAACTCAGCAGGAAGGAGCCTATGGAGGACTCATTTGGGACATCTAGTGATTTCTGACATTCAATTATGTTTGTTATGAAGCAGACTGGAAACACATCACATTCAAACTCATGTTGAAGGGGAAGCAGCACACATTTTGAGTCATTAAAGTGCGTATGACAGGAGGAAAAAAAGTCTTAGATAGCATTATTATGTGAATTAGAATAATATTTTGAGACGATTCGACAATAAACAGCAATTTAGCAAAGCGCAGATGACGAGAAATTAGTCTTTTAATCTGCCGGTTAGCCGGTTAGCGAGGAAAACGCGACGAAGAAAGCCGCAAAATGTCATTGTTTCAGTCTCTCTATGCCAATATTTTTACAGGATATTATTTTTATCCAAGTTTTTCCCCAATAGCTAAATAAATGGCATGATCATGACAAATAACAGTCTTATCCTAAATCGAATATGAAGTAATAAAAATGCATTTATTCAGGACGACATGGCAAAATTACTCCATTATGGTCAAAACTGTCGACTTCACCTTTACTGTCGCACCTCCCGAACAATATTTTATGTCGCCTAAGTCGGGCTTATGTTATTTCCCTTCCCCGGCTTCGGAGAATGTAAACAAACCAAGAGGCGTGACAGCTAGCCGACATGCTAACCGGAACCGAGTGATGTTTCAAAGTCTTCGAAGTGGAAAATCACACATAACTAGCCCGGATCATTTCACATAACGACTGTTTCTGGGCGGGTTGCCGATCGACAAAGGCAATCGACAACCCGCCCGGCGGTGAACAAGTTACAGCTCGTCGTTCCCCTGCTGAGGGCAGAGGGTCGTTTGCGGGGAAGCAGCTGGACAATGACCGCCAGACAAACCGGCCGACGTCGGAGGAGCGTGTAGCTGCCAAATGGTTAACATGGATATGGCAAAATAATGCTTTTCTACACGGTGAAGACGTAAACAACGAGAGTCATAAGAGAGCGGCTGCAGTTGTTGTGCAGCTAACATGTGCAGCTAATGTGTATGGGGAGAGCTTTTTACATGCCCATCCATGATCAAACGTAAGTTTGTAGTCTTTACTTTGCAATCGCTGTATTCGCGGCTATTTTTAACACAAAGTTGCAATTTCCACATCGGGCACGTGAAGAGGGCAATAAGCCGAGTACAGTGCTCCCCCGGCGGGGGGATGTGCGACAAGCCGCCAGTCGTCGGCCGAGGGGACAAGGAGCATGTCAGCCACAAAATGCAAGCCACCTACATATTAAAATGATCCTTGTATTTGACATAATACAAAACACGATGTTTACTCACTTCCTCGTAAGTCCCATGGTCCCACAGTAGTAGGGCTTGTTTTGGCCAATATCCACCGGTGAATGGGAACCTTTTGAAACCCCAAAAAGGCTCACACGCCTCTCCCTCAAGTACAACAAGATTTTTCTGCAGCCGTTTGGCTGGCGTGATGTGAAAAATAAACATATTAATCTGCAAAATCAGCAGAATCCTAAGTCCTTCTCATACAACAGTACGGCTGTATAGTGAATAGGACTCCTTCCTCCGTACACGTCACAGCGCCCTCTTCCTCAATGCAAGACCGAAGCCGGAAGTCTTGTCATTTTCATAGCGCGGGATTAAAAAAAATTGAATAAAATACATCAATCGCTTCTTCACACATCCAAGTGGTCCATTTCATTCAGGAGCATAAAATATCGTGTGCATTATGAAATAAACATGCTTTTTCGTGTAACAGGCACTTTAAAGTACCTCAAATGAAGTGGTAGGCTCTTCTAGTATTTTTTTGTTTTGACAAAATGGTATTTGTAACCAGGGCCGGCCCAGGCCATTTGGGGGCCCTAAGCAAAATAATGCAAAGTGGCCCATATTTTTGGCCCACCATTTCGTCACAGTGTATTGTGAAACCCATACATGCAATCCAACCCATACGTCCTTATTTTGTATAATAATCAGATTTTGTTGCACTGCATACTTCAAACTTCAAAGAAGTTAAGGAATAACTTTTATTTTTTTAAATGGTGTTATACTTGTATAGCGCTTTTCTACCTGTCAAGGTAGAAGAATGGTGGAGAATCGAACCCACAGCCTCTGGGTTGGGGGACAACTACTCCACCACTGAGCCACGCCATCCCCACAAGCTTTTAAGCTTGTAATCAAGTATCAAAACTCACAAAAGTCAAATAAAGCAAACTGTAGTAAACAAAATAGAATATAAATTAAACAATTGCCAAATTGGGGGCCCCCAAGTGGTCAGGGGCCCTAAGCAGCTGCATAGTCTGCGTATAGGCTGGGCCGGCCCTGTTTGTAACAAACCTTCTCTTTAGGTGAAAGTTTAACATTGGTTTAATGCCCACATTTGTGAGTTTCTGGGTTATATGAGGGTGTGCACACTTGTGCAAGCATATTACAGTACCTCAGTTGTTCTTTTTTTTTCTCCTCTAACCTTTAACCACTTACAATATATTGAATTCACACATGCTGTATTGTAAGAGGACACAATGGAAATGATGTATCTATTTTTTTCTACATCACGATAAAACTGGCATTTGAACAGGGGTGTGTAGACTTTTCATATTGACTTGATCTAATCGATGAACTATATGTATGCACCCCACCGTCCCCGTCCATTGTAGGGGTTTAGATCAGGGGAGGTCATTATTGATTACATTAATTACTTTACATTATCGATTTTTTATTTCTAACATTTACTAATTTAATTCACTGGTTACTATTAATCCTGACTGGTTTTGGCATTTCAAAAAATAAAAAACGACTCGATAAAGACTTGGCATCAACATATAAGGACATAACATTTTGGGTTAAGTGTGGCCTATAGATGACCTAAAATGTAGACACTCGATCTCAATTTTAATTATACTCAATATGGCGTAAAACACAGACAAGACTGAAAAAGCAGTTTCTGCTCTTGCACCCCCCTTTAAAATAAACTGATGTATTTTAAGCCAAACGAACTGTTGTGTTCGATAGAACAATATGTCTAAGTGCTGCCATAGCAGTTTCATGGCGCATTAAGTCCCTAAACTATTTAAAATTTGTCTGTTTTACCCTGGAGACCCCCGTTTACAGACACCACGCAACCGCTTTTGTTTCAACCCAGCCATAAAAGGTATGTAAGTAATTATATTTATTATTTGAAATGTGTCATTTTTATCTTGGAATCATTAATTGATGTCTAATATTTAGTTAAAAAAAAAAAAAGACTTTATAAAATTATTCACTCGCATATTTTAAACTTTTAAACAAATCATGTCATAATGAAAAAAATAGTGTCTGTAAATAGGTCACGCTTATCTACCTCAAAACTTCAAAATATTGTCGTTGTTGTTACTGTTGCAGATAATACATGATCTAAACAAAGTTGGGAAAAAAACAAAAAGTTTAAAACGGTAAAATCTCGACCACTCCTGACGTCTGCGATTTCTTCATTACAACAGCAAAACCCTATCTGGAGGTGAGAACATGCATGAGCAGAATTACAGACGCCATGACTTTAACGAGTTATTATCACGTACTTACCTTGTTTCGATCCAAAAACTCCAATTAGCATGTATCACCGAGTGTCAAGACACAGCTGTGAATGGCCACAGCTGGATTTTGGGGGGATTTTATGGGTGAAACATGGTAATATAACAAGGTTTTGCGTTGCAAAATCCGCAGACATCAAGGAGTGGTCGAGATGTTCTTTTTCATATATTTACCCTTTTAAACGTCTTTTTTCAATTTTTCTTTGTTTGGATTGATTATTCATCATCTTACATATTGGAGAAAATGCAACAGTAACAAAAAAAAAAAATACAATTAAGCGATAGTTATGGGGCAGATATCCGTGACTTTTTTACAGATGCCATTTTTTTCCATTGTGACGTCATTTGTTTAAAAGTTTAAGATAAGCGAGTGAATTATTTTAAGTTGTTGTTGTTGTTGTTTTTTTTTTAAACGAAATATTAGACTTCAATTAATGATTCTAAGCTAAAAATGACAGACATTTTGAATAATAAATATAATTGATTACCTTTGTTTTATGGCTAGGTTGAAACAAACTCGGCTGCACAACGTCTGTAAACAGGGGTTTCCAGGGTAAAAGGGACAAATTAAAAATAGTTCGGGGGCTTAATGCGCCATGAATCTGCTATTGCAGCATATAGACATATTGTTCCATCAAACACAACAGTTGTTTTGGCTTAAAATCCAGCAGTTTCTTATAAAGAGGAGTGCAATAGCAGAAACTGCTTTTTCAGTCCTGTGTTTTCTGCAATATAGGTGTGTGTGTGTGTGTGTGTATATATAAATCATCATTTATTTCACCATATTATTTTTATAAATAAAAAAATAAATAATAAAAACGTAATAAAAACAATTAATAAAATCTAAATTGATAATACCAGAAACACCATACATCTTTCAGTGCTGTTGAATGCACTAGAGGTCCCAGCCATTTTGAACGGGAGGGATGGAAGCAATCATTCACTGTCAGCCTCCCCCAGTCAAACTGGATTGAACGTCTAGCGCAGTCAAGGGCAGCCAATGAATCCAATGAATGCCCTATAAGGGTAAAGTATCTAGAAATAAATAAATAAATAATGTAAAATATTTGTATTTTTTTTCTATGAAGCATTTTAGGATCATTTGATGATTTAGAGCTGTACTGTATAAATAAACTTGATTTATAATCTGATTATATTTGAAATCTATGTGACATTGATCTATTGATACAATGTTCATACTCAATGGACATTTTATTAGGACTATTTGCACAATTCACTCGATCTATAAATCAATCATTGACGGTCGTATGGTGGTGCAACCTGGTGTACCCAATGGTTTGACCTGTGCGTGCGTATGTATACTTTATTCTGTTTGCACTAAATCTATACTATGATGTTTACATATGTGTACTAAGATGATTTACTTAATTATTATATCTATTCTCTATTAGATCAATTAATACTGGACACTAAATTTAGCCACATATCTAAAAGATTTTGCATTCAGTGTAATGCAACTTTATTATGTTATACATTCATCTATTAATCGTTTACTGTGTCAAAACTGAATACTAAAGGTATCTAAACAATTCGAGTCTGCACAGTCCATTATAGGAAGCCATGTACACTCATTGGTTATATATGCAAGCATGTTTGTGAAACAAATCAGACCACGTTATGACCTTCTCTTTTTTATTTTATTTATTTATTTATTTTACATTATAAATTCCTTGTTGTTTATTTACAGAGTTATATTTACAGCGCTTTATTCAAACCATGCAAAGTATTCAGTCTCATTCTATAATTTTTCTAAACAGACTATTTTTCTATCACTACATTCTAAATGAAGCAACCAGTCATAGTGAATACACTGGCGCAGCAGTGCACATATTTAAAAGGACATATTAAAAAATATTAGATTTCATTAAGACTTTTTCTTATTTCCTCCAAAAAAATAAAAAAATTGGAACAATTAAAGCATGTCGCATGACAACTACATATAATGCACATGTGCATTTCCCTGCTGCAAATTCCTCATCTCACACAACAAATAAAACAATATAGCGAAAGGTGTCGTAAACAAATGAACCAAAAATAATC
Source organism: Corythoichthys intestinalis (assembly GCF_030265065.1). Taxonomy (NCBI): domain Eukaryota; kingdom Metazoa; phylum Chordata; class Actinopteri; order Syngnathiformes; family Syngnathidae; genus Corythoichthys; species Corythoichthys intestinalis. The sequence continues at coordinate 42,203,850 of NC_080401.1, forward strand.
CGTGCAATATTCCGTAATCCACCCGCAGTTGGATCAATAATCCAGTGAATGTGTGTGCGCGCGCGTTTGATTAGTATATTAGTGCCGCCCACTGATTGAAGAACACAAATGACTCATGTTTATTTCTTTCATTAACGGCTTGTCAACATGCATCTCATGTAGATCTAAATATAAATGTGTGCCACTTTAACGGGTGACCTTTGGAACCACGCTAAAAATGCTATTTTATTGGAAATTGGATTTTATAAAAATAATTGACGTGGGAAAGGAATGATTTTACTTTATTTTTAGATTAAGACATTTACAAACTAGTCATGCATTTAGGTATCTTAAAGTGAATTAAATAAATAAAGCGAATTGCATATAAAACAAATGAAAATGACAATCAAATGGATAGCGCAATTAAAATTCTGAAACTATTTATTTGACTTGCTATTACTTTTGTGATGCTTATAAATTCAGAAGTATTCAAATATTCATCAAATTGAGTATTGATTAAAAGCCTTACTGAGCGCAAACGGGCCTTTGCCACGGCAATATATATTTTAAAACACACACACACATGCGTCTTTAAGCATTTCCCTTCCTTGCATTCGAATGTATTTTTCTATACATCCCTCAATTTCCTATATGCCTGCTTAAAAAGCGAAAGCAGAGGAAAGAAAAGACGCGAGCCCAATTGGATCGATCACCCTGCAGATCGATCGATACAGCGCCGGGGCTATTGATCAAGCTCGCTCCTCTATTGCCGGCCGCTGCTTTTCAAATGCAAATGCGCCTAAATAATAATCTATGGCAACAACACTAATTCCTTAACAAACTGCAGCCAAACGTTCCACAAACACCGCTATTCAATGCCGAAGGCCATTACAGGCCTCTCTCAGTTTTTTTTTTGTTTGTTTGTTCAAAATGACAAAAAATATATAATCATAACAAAAAAATACTAAAAATATATAATCATAACAAAAAATTAGACTAATGATAAGCAACGCTAGAACCTTAGACAAACATTAAAGCATCGATTCGGTCTGCTGACTGCAAGTTTGCGCAAGGGAATACAGTTCAAGAAGCCAACTGTTGAGATCCCATTTAATTTCTTTAAAATTATTTTCAAAATACGTCAACATAACGTATATATGAAATTAAATACCTTCTTAATTAAGCAACAAGAAGCAGTCTGTATGTATGCGTTGCTGCCCTGGTGATCAATGACACATGACTAAACACTGCTACTTAACTTTTGCCAATAGTAAATATACTTTGGAATACATTAGGCGTGATGCATCAGCAGCATGAGTCTCTCAAGAAGCCATGAAAAGATTAGCGTGTCCACACGGAGGGGAAAATATAGACTGGACAGTAGAGCTACAGCTTAAAAAAATAAATAAATGAAAACACGATTGCTGGGGAAAACATAGACGAAAATAACCGAAATAATCCATACTTGTTATGAACATATTTTTGGGGTTAATATTAAATCGGATTTTATTTCAAATTTATTAATACTTTATGCAATATATGACTTTTTCAAATTTGAACCAGTGTGCATTTTTCAGCGCTATCGAACCTTCAGAAATGTATTGATTGAAAAAGGCTGCTGCAGGGTTCATCATTGATTATGTGATCAGCAAACGACAGCAGTGCTTTAAGATAACAACAGAATGCTCCGCAAGTCAAAAACAATAATTAAAAAAAAAAAAGGCTTAAGGATGTAAACATCTTCTAAATCCACTCCTTTCAAATGAGTTTATGTGAAGAAATTTAGTCACCATTTTGTCAAATTATTTCTTTAGAGCAAATAAAACTAAATAATATCAATATTATTTTGTTGCTGATTGTCATAATAGTCATTTGAAAACAAGTATGAGCATTCAAATTCTGGATAATAGAATATAAAACCAAACAAAAACTCTCGTGATGTTGTCCTGGCGATGTCAAACAAAAATAAATAGAACTATCCCAGATAGCAGACCGACATTGAAAAGATGTTGGATCAACATTCCGCTGTCGATCTTATATCGTTGAATCAACGTCACTTTTGCACCCTCAATGTTGTTTACACGTTGAAAACCTAAACGTCATTCCGATTATTAATACCATTGGAACAACGCTGAATCAATGTTATATTTTCGACCAAAACGCCCGCTCACCCATAGTTAAATAAATTTTCAATAATATTTCCTGGTCAATCATAAATCAACTATTTATCAATATTAGTTCATCAACTATAAAACAATGTTAACCCAACCATCGCCTGACATACCATGGAAAAACGTTGTTTCAACGTCACTTGACGTCGAAAATTTCGATGTCAACCATACTGATGATTTTGATGGAAAATCAACGTTTATTCAATGTCGGTCTGCTACCTGGGATTGGATTAGATTAAACAATAAATGTGTGTTCAAAAAGAACAGCAAACAAATTAGATGAAATGTTTACACATATAATCTATTTGATAACTTGTCATTTGTGGTAGAAATCAATCCACACTGAACATTATCTAAATTGTTGTATAGATTGTCCTGTGCTGGTGTAAAAATTACTCATGAATGTGCATCTGAAAAATATAATCATAGTTTATAGTCCACTCAAACAAGGGCGTATAGGTTTGGTCTCACCATTGGTAGGGACGATATAACAGCATAACCTGCATTTTTGCTGGGGACGGGACATTAATAAGACCAAACAGATTAGGTGAATGGGGGTCAGGGCTACATTTGTCACGAATATAAACCTATTTAATTGATAGGCTAAATAATCAATGCAAAATATTGACTTATACCAACTTTCATATGTATTGGTTCAGGTGATACACTGTTCCAATTAAACTTTTGTTTTCAAAAACTACTACAGAAACACTTCAAGAATAAATGTCCGGTTTCAATTATCAAATTTATATTTCAATATTTAACATAACTCAAATTATATTAAAATACACAATAAATACAAACTTGTTTATAATCTCTTAACTATCCAGTAATGCAAAAAAACAAAACAAAAACAAAAACAAAACAAAAACACAAAAAAACAAACAAACAAAAAAACAAAACAAACAAACAAAAAAAACATTCGTCTTAACACCACTCAACATTGTTGACAAATTAATATAACATATATATAATATATAAAAATATACATTCGAAATAACACAAAAACCTCTAGTCAGGGATAAACAAAAATAAATAAAAATTCAGCCTTCCTTCATGTCAGACACTAACAAAAATAAATAAAAATTCAGCCTTCCTTCATGTAAGACACTACTGCTTTTGTCCACAAGCACAGCCAAACTCAACAACAACAACAACAAAATCTCCTTTGGGCTGCTTTAAAACCTCATAAATAAAATAAAAATGAAAATTGCGGAGAAAGGGATAAAACACTACACTTCACTACATTTCTCACAGTTTAGTGAACGTTAACAGTAGAAAATGCATACAGGACGACACTATTTCTATGCAGCTTCCTACTCAAGTTCTGCAGGTTAGCAAATTCACAGTTTAACGCTGATAAAGGTCGGACTTTCAGTAGCAAAATTAGTGGTGTGTTCCCCACCTCCACAACATTGACGTCTTTTTACTAGGGCTGTCAAAATTATCGCGTTAACGGACGGTAATTAATTTTCTTAATTAATCACGTTTAAATATTTGCCGCATTTAATGCACATGCTCCGCTCAAACAGATTAAAATGACAGCACAGTGTAATGTCCACTTGTTACTTGTGTTTTTTGGTGTTTTGTCGCCCTCTGCTGGCGCTTGGGTGCGACTGATTTTATGGGTTTCAGCACCATGAGCATTGTGTAATTATTGACATCAACAATGGCGGGCTACAAGTTTATTTTTTGATTGAACATTTTACAAAACGAAAACATTAAGAGGGGTTTTAATATAAAATTTCTATAACTTGCACTAACATTTATCTTTTAAGAACTACAAGTCTTTCAATCCATGGATCGCTTTAACAGAATGTTAATAATGTTAATGCCATCTTGTTGATTTATTGTTATAATGAACAAATACAGTACTTATGTACCGTATGTTGAACGTATATATCCGTCTTGTGTCTTATCTTTCCATTCCAACAATAATTTACAGAAAAATATGGTATATTTTATAGATGTTTGAATTGCGATTAATTACGATTAATTAATTTTTAAGCTGTTATTAACTCGATTAAAAATTTTAATCGTTTGACAGCCCTACTTTTTACATTAAATAGAGTGGCTGCAGCTGGTCGAAAAAAATCCTTCTAATATCCCTCCTCTTCGGGGTGGAGGAGGAGGCATGGGGCTGGGGCTTTGAGTGCGTGTGTGTCATCAGCCAATCAAACGTGCGTTTGAGGGGGAAAAATGGACTGGCACACTCAGCAGTGAAAAGTGGTAAATATAAGTCTGAACATAATGAAAATAATTCACTTAATAATGGTAGGGTCAATTATATCCTTACAACATATGGGGAAACAATCTAAATTATCAATATAACTGAAGTCATTATATAATGCAAATAAGGTTATCTTAAAAGTGGGTGGGGACAATTAGAGCATCCTGAAAAGTTGGTAGTGTTATGTCCCTACCGTCCCTATGGAAACCTTCGCCCTTGCACCTAAATAATGATAGAAAAATATAGTCATAGGTTATAGTCCACCAAAATAATGGTTAAAATGAAACTCTAGCTCGGTTTGAGATCCTGACATACGAACGGTGAGTGACATCATGGGAAAACAAGAAGTCGTTGCCATTTTTATTTTTAAATTTAAATTTACAGCCAAAGTTCTTTGTAATTATGACTTTACAACTGCATTTCTGATAGACTAACGGGCACAACCTCGAAAAACATTTGTTGCCAAGTCGTTCTAATGTGTCCTTTATGGAGCGACTGTGTGCAATTGGAACGACTCGCAATGAGAGTTTCCATCCATCAAGATGCACCGCGCGGCCGTGCAATGAGCGCGCTGCGGCCGCCTGGCTGAGCACCTATGACGGATACGCTGCTGCGCGGTGCCTCGGTAATTCATTTCCGATAGCGGTGCTTTGCCGGGATCAATAGCGGGACATTAACCCGGGCGGACACTCTTGTTGTCGTTCTCTGCTGGCGCAGGTGAGGATGGCGGCGGCACAAGTTGCCATCGACACCCCACTCCAATAGCCCCCCACCCCTGTCCCTTCGCTCCTTTTGACCGCCTGTACATGTTACAGATGGCTTTGACCTCCGCTGCTGCTAAACATGATTAGCGATGCCAGTTGCTTTGTTTGGGCTATTTGGTTTTAACCGCTAATGGCCTCATTATTTTTGCATAACATCGGCATATGTATAGGCAACACTCATTTGTATATAAGGGCCCGCCGAATGCACATAAACAAGCTTCTACACACAAAGCATAAGTCAATTTGAAAGGGTTTTGATTTTTAGAGGTGACTGAACTACATATAAGAGCAACGGTGGGCAACATATGGATTGTGGAGCAATATACGACTCAGTGAGAATATCTGATACAAACTGCAGTGGGATAAAACACATACAGTGGGGCAAATAAGTATTTAGTCAACCACTAATTGTGCAAGTTCTTCCACTTGAAAATATTACAGAGGCCTGTAATTGTCAACATGGGTAAACCTCAACCATGAGAGACAGAATGTGGGAAAAAAAACGGTGGAAAATAAGTATTTGGTCAATACCAAAAGTTCATCTTAATACTATGTTATGTACACTTTTGTTTTCCAAAATTTCCAGGTTCGCGGTGAATCAGTAACAGGCACACTTTTGCAAAATAGACAATTTTTATTGATTAGAAACTGCAGAATAAATGAGATTTATTGATTGCAATCCCACAAGAGCAAGCAAACAAGCATCAACAAATGTCAACGATGACGCTAGATTTGAGTTTGTCAACCCCAGAATCTGCGCGTTACCGTTACAACAAAACGAAATGTCCCTTCGCAATGAAAATCGCTTGGCTCCCCGCTCATTTGTCATGGTAAGCGATTTTCATTGCGAAGGGACATTTCGTTTTGCTGTAACGGTGTTGCGGGGATTCTGGGGTTGACAAACTCAAATCTAGCGTCATCGTTGACATTTGTTGATACTTGTTTGCTTGCTCTCCTGGGATTGTAATCAATAAATCTCATTTATTCTGCATTTTCTAATCAATAAATATTGTCTATTTTGCAAAAGTGTGCCTGTTACTGAATCACCGCGAACCTGGAAATTTCGGAAAACGCCTTTGCTGGCAATAACGGAGGCCAAACGTTTTCTGTAACTCTTCACAAGCTTTTCACACACTGTCGCTGGTATTTTGGCCCATTCCTCCATGCAGATCTCCTCTAGAGCAATGATGTTTTGGGGCTGTCGTTGGGCAAAATGGACTTTCAATTCTCTCCACAGATTTTCTATGGGGTTGAGATCTGGAGAGTGCCTAGACCGTTGCTTCATTTCTAATTGTGTATCATATTGCCTCTGTAAAGCCCTTTGAGACTTCTGTTGTGATTGAGGGCTATACAAATAAAATTGAATTGAATTGAATTGAATAGACCACTCCAGGACCTTGAAATGCTTCTTACGAAGCCACTCCTTTGTTTCCCTGGCTGTGTGTTTGGGATCACTGTCATGCTGAAAGACCCAGCCACATCTCATCTTCAATGCCCTTGCCGATGGAAGGAGATTTTCCACTCAAAATCTCTCGATACATGGCCCCATTCATTCTTTCCTTTACAAACATCAGTCGTCCTGGTCCCTTTGCAGAAAAACAGCCCCAAAGCATGATGTTTCCACCCCCATGCTTCACAGTGGGTATGGTGTTCTTCAGATGCAATTAAGTATTCTTTCTCCTCCAAACACAAGAACCTGTGTTTCTACCAAAAAGTTCTATTTTGGTTTCATCTGACCATAACACATTCTCCCAGTCCTCTTCTGGATCATCCAAATGCTCTCCAACGAACCGCAGACGGGCCTGGACGTGTACTTTCTTCAGCAGGGGGACACGTCTGGCAGTGCAGGATTTGAGTCCCTGGCGGCGCATTGTGTTACTGATAGTAGCCTTTGTTACTGTGGTCCCAGCTCTCTGTAGGTCATTCACTAGGTCCCCCCGTGTGGTTCTGGGATTTTTGCTCACCGTTCTTGTTATCATTTTGACGCCACGGGATGAGATCTTGCATGGAGCCCCAAATCAAGGGAGATTATCAATGGTCTTGTATGTCTTCCATTTTCTAATAATTGCTCCTACAGTTGATTTCTTTACGCCAAGCGTTTTACCTATTGCAGATTCAGTCTTCCCAGCCTGGTGCAGGTCTACAATTTTGTCTCTGGTGTCCTTCAACAGCTCTTTGGTCTTGGCCATAGTGGAGTTTAGAGTGTGACTGACTGAGATTGTGGACAGGTGTCTTTTATACCGATGATGAGTTAAAACAGGTGCCATTAATACAGGTAACGAGTGGAGCCTCGTTAGACCTCGTTAGAAGAAGTTAGACCTCTTTGACAGCCAGAAATCTTGCTTGTTTGTAGCTGACAAATACTTATTTTCCACTCTAATTTGGAAATGAATTTTTAAAAAATCAAACAATGTGATTTTCTGTTTCTTTTTCCACATTCTGTTTCTCATGGTTGAGGTTTACCAATGTTGACAATTACAGGCCTCTCTAATATTTTCAAGTAGGAGAACTTGCACAGTTGGTGGTTGACTAAATACTTATTTGCCCCACTGTACAAGTGATACCTAGCCTAGCGTCATGAGGGCGTAGTTTGTAGGCTGTCGACTACAGTCAGGTAATATTGGAGCCACCTAGCCTAACATCGCGTTTGCAACGGTGTCACAAATCCTTTCACTCCTTCCCACTCGCGTCATTCAACAAACGTAATAGGGCATAGTAACGCGTGCCTTTACATCCTCAGTAACGGTAACGGCATTGCAAAGATGAGAAAAGTAATTAATTAGATTACTCGCTACTGAAAAAAAAAAAACCCAAAAAATGCAGTCAGTAACACCGCTATACTATAACGCCGCTATTAACAACACTGGTTACGTTATACCTTGTTGTTCTACATTTCATTTTTGACTACTATAGCATGATATAAAATTTTTGTTCTTGGTCTCTGATAAAACAACACCCCACACCCCCGCCCGAAAACGCGACTTATACTCCAGTGAGATATGTTTTTTTTCCTCTTCATGTTGCATTTCTTGGCTGGTGCAACTTATACTCAAGTACTAATTATTGTATGAAAAATATGGAAAATATAAGCTTTAAAGAATAACATTATTCTCACAGATTAAATGGAAAAGTATTTAACTTAAGTTAAATACAACTGCACTGTATGTGGGCCAAGGGCGTAGATTTGGTTTCATCATTGGTAGGGACGATATAACAGCATCATCTGCATGTACACTTATTGCTGGGGAAAGGGACATTAATAAGACCAAACAGATCGGGTGAATGGGGTTCAGGGCTACATTTCTCACGAATATAAACCTAATTAATTGATAGGCTAAATAATCAATGCAAAATACATCTGTATTGAGTTATACTAACTTTCATATGTATTGGTTCAGGTGATACACTGTTCCATTCAAACCTTTGTTTTCAAAAACTATGAAAGAAACACTTCCAGAATAAATGTTTGGATTTAATGATCAAATTTATATTTCAATATTTGAACATAACTCGAATTATATTAAAATATACAATAAATAAAAACTTGTTAATAATATCTTAACTATCCAGGAATGCAAAAAATAAACATTTGTCTTGAGAAATTAATATAACACACATATATATATATATTCACGTTCGAAATAACACAAAAACCTCTAGTCAGGGATAAACAAAAAACAAATAAAAATTCAGCCTTCTTTCATGTAAGACACTACTGCTTTTGTCCACAAGCACTGCCAAACTCAACAAAAAAAAAAGAAAAAGAAATCTCCTTTGGGCTGATTTAAAACCACATAAATAAAATAACAATGAAAATTGGGGGGAAAGGGATAAACCTCGGTTCACTACATTTCTCACAGTATAATTAACGTTAACAGGAGAAAATACATACGGGACGACACTCTTTCTAAGCAGCTTCCTACTCAAGTTTTACAGGTTAGCAAACTCACACAGTTTAACGTTGTGCTAATGCTCATACAGGTCGGATTTCCGGTAGCAAAATTAGTGGTGTGTTCCCCACCTCTACAACATTGACGTCTTTTTACATTAAATACAGTGGCTGCAGCTGGTCGAAAAAAAACCGAATATCCCTCCTCTTTGAAGGGGGTGGAGAAGGCGGCATGGGGCTGGGGCTGTGAGAGCGTGTGCGTGTCATCAGCCAATCAAATATGCATTTGAGGGGGAAAAAAATCACTTTTGGTAGTGCAATGTCCCTACCGTCCATATTCAAACCTACACCCCTGATGTGGACAGTGATTGATTTGCGTATGACTGGAGGATGACTGCATACCACACTTTAAGAATCACTGCTCTAAATTGTCCATACTGTACATGTAAGGGCATATGCGTTTGTAATGTGTAATGCAACAAACTGGCAACCAATCTGAGGCATACCCTGCTTTTCACTTCAAGTCAAATGAACATCACTTGCTTTAGCAAATGGATGTATACAGTATATAATGGTACCTAAACTTAGCGTGGCCCTTAGAGGATTTTATAAAACCGGTAATCGGAAAAAGCTTCCTCACCCTGTATGAAAGCATGTCAGAGCATATTGACAGGTAAGCGTTTACCCCTCTAGACACAAGTGCATTACGAGCTCCCGATTAGATTTATAGGTAAACTCCATTCAGTCAGTGTGATGCCCAGCACCGCCATGCGTAATCCATTTCCTCGATCGCCATACGTGTTGCCGCATCTATACGAATACAATCACCTGCGTACACATACACCTTGCAAAAAAGCACCGGGCGAGATCGACGCCCCTCCTGATCCATACATGCTTTGACAGTGATGGATCACTGACCTGGATTGACGTAAGCCAGCAGCAACTTTCATATACGGTGGGAACCTCCGAAATGGAACACGATCGGTTCTGTGACTTTGTTGAATGACTTCCAAAGTTGTTTTGAAACTATTTGCTCCTATAGCAAAAAAATGGAGAGTTACAAATTAAATGCTGAATTATGAAACCGAAATAAAATTGACATCAGAAACAAATCACTAATGTCATCAATTCATCGAAGTCCACTTGATCATTGTCACCTTTGTATCGATAAAAAAGGATATTGGGAAGGAAATCTATCTGTTTAAGGTCAAACTGTTGCCAGCAACAGCATACAAAAATAAATACAGCAAAATAGAACTAAATATGCTGCTTTTCAAGGTAAAAGGATGAGATTCTTGTTGGAGTGAAAGTGACCGGGTTTTACAGCGTATGTAAACATGGATGGAGTTGCTGGTATTTCTAGATAAGAGAAAAAAAAAAATATATGGATGATAATTTATCCTGATAATAGCAATACAAAATAAATGTTCTAGTGTTACATTCAACACTGATTGTGCAGTCAAAACAGCAAGCAAATAGGATATATATATATTTTTTAGGGCTGTCAAACGATTAAAATTTTTAATCGAGTTAATCACAGCTTAAAAATTAATTAATCGTAATTAATCGCAATTCAAACCATCTATAAAATATGCCATATTTTTCTGTAAATTATTGTTGGAATGGGAAGATAAGACACAAGACGGATATATAAATTCAACATACTGTACATAAGTACTGTACTTGTTTATTATAACAAATCAATAAGATGGCATTAACATTAACATTCTGTTAAAGCGATCCATGGATAGAAAGACTTGTAGTTCTTAAAAGATAAATGTTAGTACAAGTTATAAAAATTGTATATTAAAACCCCTCTTGATGTTTTCGTTTTAATAAAATTTGTAAAATTTTCAATCAAAAAATAAACTTGTAGGTCGCCATGGTTGATGTCAATAATCACACAATTCTCATGGTCATAAAAGCAGTCGCACCCAAGCGCCAGCAGAGGGCGGCAAAACTCCAAAAAACACAAGTAACAAGTGCACATGACCCTGTGCTGTCATTTCAATCTGTTTAAGCGGGGCATGTGCGTTAATTGCGTCAAATATTTTAACGCGATTGATTAAAAAAAAAAAAAAAATTACCGCCCGTTAGGGCTGTCAAAATTATTGCGTTAATTTTTTAAAAATACAATTTGTGACAAAAAAAACAATCAAAACTGCACAATATCCTAATTGTTGTAGTAGATTGTGCTACGGTGTAAACCAACTCATTTATGTGAATTTATGTGAATTCAAGCACCTTTCTTTAGTACACCTTGATCCATCAGGGTTTAGGCAGAGATTGAGGGGTGGCATGGGGTGCCCGTGCCTCCCCTGGAGGCTGAAAAACATCATTGTATGTAATCAATTTTCCTATAAATGAATTTAAAGAGAGAGTCCAGATTTTTTGACATTAGGCTTCGAGTTAGTAGGGGTTTAATTAGATGGTGGAGTTGAGTTTTAACAAATTCCATGCAGTTTGTTAGTTATTTGTTAGTTTCAGGGCTCCTGAGTGGCTAAGCTAGCGCGAGTCAATGGTGCCTGCTTAAAAAACAACATATGCATGCAAGACAATCCCCGATGACCCATGCAATCGATAGTGTTGGGTACGTTTTCAGGATAAAGTTATTAAAACTTACCATTGCATGTCAATAATTGTAGTATGACCAGCAGACTGAGCACGAGTGGCCGAAGCACTCCTCTCTCTTGTGGTCGCATTACGCATCTTAAAAAAAATAGTCCTGTAGAATGAAATGAATTACGGCAATTTGGTGTGACATTGTTTTGGCCGCATGGGTATTTTGAACAATGATCTGCATTTTGAATTTATTTGACTATGATATATCTGTTAATATCTTTTTTTTATTGACATGCTATGATGGGACCATTGACTCGCGCTAGCTTAGCCACTTCGGAGCCCTGAAACTAACAAATAACTGGCAAACTGCAAGTAAATTGTTGAAATCAACTCCTCCGACTAAACCCCTGCTATCTCGAAGATTAAGCCTAATGTCAAAAATTCTGAGCTTCCCCTTTAAAATAAAGTCCTTGCCGTTAAAATGTTGTCTACAAAAGTTGTAAAGCAATAAAACAAACAACAAAAATGAAGGAAATGAACAAGAATCCTACAAAGTATTTCACAATGGGTCAAAATTACTTTTCGAACCGATCATGTGACTACCACCATAGAGACGGTCCTTTGCTTTGCTTAGCTAAAACTACACTTGAAGAGGCAAGGTGGATATTTAAAATTCCTTTAAGCCTAAGCTTCCAAAAGCTTCATCAACAACTGAGCTTGAACTGAGGTTTGAACATACACAGTGTCAAGATATACAGGTATATATAGAGTGTTGGCCAAAAGTATTGGCACCCCTGCAATTCTGTCAGATAATGATCAATTTCTCCCGGAAAATGATTGCAATTACAAATGCTTTGATAGTAATATCTTCATTTATATTGCTTGCAATTAAAAAACACAAAAGAGAATGAAAAAAAAAATCATGCTCAATTTACACAAAACTCAAAAAATGGGCCGAACAAAAGGATTGGCATCATCAGCCTAATACTTGGTAGCACAACCTTTAGACGAAATAACTGCGAACAACAGCTTCTGGTATCCATCAACGAGTTTCTAACAATGCTCTGCTGGAATTTTAGACCATTCTTCTTTGGCCAACTGCTCCAGGTCTCTGAGATTTAAAGGATTCCTTCTCCAAACTGCCATTTTCAGATCTCTTCACAGGTGTTCTATGGAATTCAGGTCTGGACTCATTGCTGGCAACTTTAGAAGTCTCAAGTGCTTTCTCTCAAACCATTTTCTAGTGCTTTTTGAAGTGTGTTTTGGGTCATTGTCCTGCTGGAAGACCCACGACCTCTGAGGGAGATCCAGCTTTCTCAAATTGGGCCATGCAAAATTTGTCGGTAGTCTTCAGACTTCATAATGCCATGCACACGGTCAAGCAATCCAGTGCCAGGGGTAGCAAAGCAACCCCAAAACATCAGGGAACCTCCACCATGTTTGACTGTGGGGACCGTGTTCTTTTCTAGAAAGGCCTCATTTTTTCCCCCTGTAAACTCTATGTTGATGCCTTTTCCCAAAAAGCTCTACTTTTGTCTCATTTGACGAGAGAACATTCTTCCAAAACTTTTTGGGCTTTCTCACGTAAGTCTTGGCAAACTCTAGCCTGGCTTTTTTAAGTCTCTGGGTCAGAAGTGGGGTCTTCCTGGGTATCCCACCATAGAGTCCCTTTTCATTCAGACGCCGATGGATAGTACGGGTTGACACCATTGTACCCTCGGACTGCAGGACAGCTTGAACTTGTTTGGATGTTAGTCGAGGTTCTTTATCCACCATCCGCACAATCTTTGGTTGAAACCTCTCATCAATTTTTCTTTTCCGTCCACATCTAGGGAGGTTAGCCACAGTGCCATGGGCTTTACACGTATTGATGACACTGCGCACGGTAGACACAGGAACATTCAGGTCTTTGGAGATGGACTTGTAGCCTTGAGATTGCCCATGCTTCCTCACAATTTTGCTTCTCAAGTCCTCAGACAGTTCTTAGGTCTTCTTTCTTTTCTCCATGCTCAATGTGGTACACACAAGGACAGGGGTCTCCAACCTTATTTTTTCACCACGAACCAGTGTGATTTGGATCTTTTTCACGGACCGGTGTTCGCTCAAAATTTGCACCCTTATAAAATTTTGCTCCCAAAGCTTTTGTGGCTGTGAAAAAAAACCCTCTTTTATATTCAGTTGGACTCTCACATCATAAACATATATGTGCAACACGGAAATGGCGTAAATTAATGCTTAACGACACGGCGAAGTCGTTAAGTGAGAGAGCTACGTGCAGCTGTTGTGAGCACCAAACATGGCAAAGTGTGTACTTTGGAATCGCTGCATTTTTAACATTATGCGAGTGCCAAATTTGTCAGAACACCGGCAATGTGCGGCAGAAAAATACAGCAAATATAAAATAACATATTTTTTAGCCTCATCGTGTTAAGTGCAGGGAAAAAATACAACTCACCCACTGAATCAGTGGGAGGCCTGAGTTTGTTTCGTTGAGAAGAGATGGTCGCGAGATGGGAGAGTGAGAGAAGCTAGCATCACAAATCCACGATGTTGGAAATTGTAGCACAGTTTTCAGTGCGCTCCTAGCGATGTCAGGATATTCCGAAATGACTTTAATCCAGAACTTCGGTAGAGTTGTCTTAAATGTACGTTTAAGGTCGCTGTGATTTGTGATCTCTACAAGCTGATATTCCTGCTGCACAGACATGCTCAAATCACTCGGTTTATTCACATACGGGTCACAAATTCACTCCTTCGCAGTTCGTGATTGCGAAGTAGCATAAATTTTGTTTTCTTTGAGGTTGTAGGCACATTTTCTGGCTCGTCGGGTTCCCTTTTCCCCGTGAAAAGTCTGTCCAAAAACGTCTGTTTTTCAGTCATTCTAGTGTGGGGGCTAATTATTTCCTGGAAGATATGTGATTGGCGACGACTTACGTCATACGTTATTATCGAGGCCAAGCGCACATAGATATACAAAACAAGATTTAGTGTTAACAGCCCAATCAATGCATTGCTATGACGACCTCCTATCCTGTAGTTGTATATCTAGAGTAGACAGGGATATTGGTGTGTTAAGCAGCACAGGCCAAGTCAATCGGCCAGAATGCAGTCGTTATTAAATTATTTATTATTTCTGCGCGGCCCGGTACCAAATGCGCTACGGACCGGTACCGGTCAGCGGCCCGGTCATTGGGGACCCCTGCACAAGGACACAGGACAGAAGTTGAGTCAACTTAAATCCATTTTAACTGGCTGCAAGTGTGATTTAGTTATTGCCACCACCTGTTATGTGCCACAGGTAAGTAACAGGTGCTCTTAATTACACAAATTAGAGAAGCATCACATGATTTTTCAAAGGGTCCCAATACTTTTGTCCAGCCGATTTTTGGAGTTTTGTGTAAAATGATAACGATTTTTTTTTTTTTTTTAAATTGAAAGTAAAAATTCATGAAGATATTACTACCAAAGCATTTGTAATTGCAATCATTTCATGGGAGAAATTGAGCATTATCTGACAGAATTGCAGTGGTGCCAATACTTTGGCCAGCGCTCTATGTATTTATAGGTTTTTATATACACTTATTGATGTTATGTATACACACAATATGGTGGGGCTGCACTACTGCGAGGTTCTTTACATTAACTTGAACACTTTCACAGTTCTGGTCCCCATTAAACGCGATAAGTGAGGGATCACTGTACAGTATATCCGTCAACAAAAAATTCCGAATGCCTTGCAATGACGGATATACCAGTCACCTATCGATGGGGTCCGATCACATCATTTTCAAAGTATTGGAATCGGCAAAAAAATATCGGACTTGCCTTTTTTTAATATACATATACATTTTTGATTAAATCGTTTTCTAATTGTATTTAATGTTACAGACATAATGTGTTACACACTTCCAGAGTCTTTAGTTTAAGCTTAAGATAGGGTTATCAAATTTATCGCGCTAACGGCGAGAATATTTTTTTATCACGTTACAATATTTAACTCAATTAATGCATGCATTGCACGACCCACTCACGCATTGTCGTGTTCAATTTATAATGGCGCCGTTCTACCCTTACAGTATATAGAGCTAAAAGGCAGCATAGAATGAGTAGAGTGAATTTTGGCAGCCGTTGGAGCCTTTTTTTAAATGGCTAAAGCCTTACAATCCCCCTCCCGACGATTAGAATAATCGTGGGAAGCAATGTGGGGAAGAAAGGTAGTAGTTGATCTTTTTCTTAACACCCTGTTATTTCCCAACTCAGAGAAGATATATCAATTGGTACCACGACGCACAGTCATGGTTCCACTTCCCATCATACATTTGGGCAGAAGTTAAATGGCTACAGTGTCATTTTCTGAAAGCTCAACAAATACACTAGATGGCAATATTTAGTCACAATATACAAAGTCATATTTATCCTTTAAGAATTACAAGTCTTTCTATCCATAGATCCCTCTCACAGAAAGAATGTTAATAATGTAAACACCATCTTGAGGATTTATTGTCATAATAAACAAATACAGTACTTATGTACTGTATGTTGAATGTATATATTCGTCCGAGTTTTATTCATTTTTTTCTTAATGCATTGCCAAAATGAATATGAAAATTATCGGGAATGATTGGAATTGAATCGAGAGCAAAAAAAAAAACCAATCGGATCGTGAAATATCGGGATCAGCAGATACTCAAACTAAAAACGATCGGGATCGGATTGGGAGCAAAAAAACATGATCGGAACAACCCTAATAAAAAGTGACGCTCCCTCCCAATTAGATGAATCATGACTGTTTTCGATGTATGTCGCACAGTTGCTTTATTGAAGAGTTTTAGGTCATAGTGTATGTATTAAGAGATGGATCCAGATCTGGTTCCGCCACTATAGGACATGAACATGAGGATATTGAGCATGAAGGCCAACGTCAAGCTTTCCAATTGAGTGTTTGCTGTGCTTACAGTATTGTGGTTAAAGGTCAGGCTTTGTGCATTCAAGATGATGCATTAAGCACACGCACACACTCACAACAAAGCTTCTTGCATGCATCTCGAAAATCCAATATTCACATTTTAGCATGAATAAATGATGCTCCGTGTTGGTGATTAAAGGCGCTGCAACCATAAATATCGAATGTTTAAAACTCCACGTGGCCCGCTGTTATTAATATTTAACCTTTCACCCGAAAACACGTGGCTCCCTACATTTTTATCACAAAACAACAAGGAAGAGTAAACGTTGCTCAAGAGTGGCCCCTTTTTCTTGTTTATCACCACAGACAGAGCTGCCTAATGCAATCTTCGAGATTGGAATTCGAGTGTGCACGGCGAGCATATGACAGGACGGTATGTGACGTCACGTCCAGCGAGCGCGTTCGAGGTTACGCCGCGGGGGCGCGCACATGCGCACATGCTGCGTGTGATGTGAACATCCACACACAGGGAGAGAGAGAGGTGAGAGAAGAGGAAAGCGAGCAGAGGTGGGCGCCACTAGGAGAGAGAGGACCATGCTGGATTGACTGCAGACAAGCAAGCACAATCAATGGCTGGGCTTTGAAATCGTTCCCAATTTATCGGCAAGGAAGAGAGGAGTGAGACGACAGACAAGCGTGCGTGTGCGTGCGTGCGTGCGTCCGAGCGGGGTGGAATTAAAGATCCCCCCACTTGATTTCCTCCCCCAAACATGGAGCTTACAATGGAGAACATTGGCAACCTGCACGGCGTGGCTCACTCCCACCAAAGCGGGGACCTGATGAACTCCCCCCACCACGCGCGGCAGCCGTCGGCGGCGGCGTCGCACCGGAACTTGGTGTCGTCCCACGGCCGCTCGGCCATGGTGTCCAGCATGGCCTCCATCCTGGAGGGCGCGGGCGACTACCGCGCCGATCACGCGCTCTCCGGGCCCTTGCACCCGGCCATGAGCATGTCGTGCGACTCGGGCGGAATGAGCCTGAGCAGCACCTACACCACGCTGACGCCGCTGCAACACCTGCCGCCCATCTCCACCGTGTCGGAGAAGTTCCACCACCCGCACCCCCACGCGCACCATCACCATGCAGCGCACCAGCGACTCGCGGCGGGCAACGTCAGTGGCAGCTTCACGTTAATGCGGGACGACCGGAGCCTGGCCTCCATGAGCAACCTCTACGGCCACTACCCCAAGGACATGTCCGGCATGGGCCAGTCGCTGTCCCCGCTTTCCAACGGCCTGGGTCCGCTGCACGGCTCCCAGCAGTCCCTGGGCGCTTACGGACCGGGAGCTCACCTCTCCAACGACAAAATGCTCTCCGCGGGGGGCTTCGACTCGCACGCCGCTATGCTGTCCAGGGGCGAGGAGCACCTGGCGCGGGGGCTCGGCGGCCACGGCGCCGGCCTCATGACTTCCCTGAACGGCATCCACCATCACCACCACAGCCACCCGCACTCTCAGGCCAACGGCTCCATGCTGTCAGATCGGGACCGGCAGACGGTGGTGGGGGGCGCGCAGGGGGGCGGCTCCGGCCAGGTGGAGGAGATCAACACCAAGGAGGTGGCGCAACGAATCACGGCCGAGCTCAAGCGCTACAGCATCCCGCAGGCCATCTTCGCGCAGAGGATCTTGTGCCGCTCGCAGGGCACCCTGTCCGACCTGCTGCGGAACCCTAAACCGTGGAGTAAACTCAAGTCGGGCCGAGAGACCTTCCGGAGGATGTGGAAGTGGCTCCAGGAGCCCGAATTCCAGCGGATGTCGGCGCTGAGGCTTGCAGGTGAGTGACGAGGCAGCCCCGCAGCGCGCCCCACTTGAGCGGCAGCGGCTCCACAACGCGATCAATGGCAAGTCGATGTGGCGAGACTGTCGATGGCGGCTCAAACACACATTACGACCGGTTATTAGTCGATGCAATCGAGTAAAACTTGCCCGGTGAGTTAAATGTTGGCCGGGCGTTTGATTGATGGTGAAAACAGACGCGATCGAATATGACTTTTTTTTTGGTCTCGATTCTCTAAAAACTCATTAACTCATTATAGGGCACGCATTGAACTCATTGGCAGGCATTGACGGTGAAGGGAGGGTTTGGCAGCGATTATTTGCAGCCAGCTTCTCCCAGTCAAAATGGTTTGGACATCTTGAGCCGTCAATGGGACTGAAACATGAGCGTCCGCTGTTTATATGAACTGGACGTCTGTCATTGTCAAAGGCAGGCAATGAGTTAATTGAGTGTAATGGAGGCATATAAGCGTATTTCTGCTTTTATTGATATTTTATTAAATTGTATATAATTTGTTATTAATTAATAGATATAGAAATAAAAGAATATCAATAATTAAAAATATATATATAAAATTAGAATTGAATTTTCCTCATGCAAAGCAGGTCTTTTTTAAAATGTATTATTTTTTTTTATTATTAACACTTTTAACACTTAATAACAACAATAACTTAAATAACAGTAAACATGCAACCATCAAATAATGCATATTCACAAACAAGGATTGCCTAAAAGAGATGAAAATGGGGGTCTACAGGGAGGGGGATGCGTGACCTCCCGTGGATCAATACCTCACGTCCAGGCGTCCCCTTTCAGAGTGCGCGCTCTGATAAATGATCGATTTGGATCAAGGCAGACAAAAACAGATGCGCGCATTCTCTCCCCCCCAAAAACAAGCAGCCATTTCCTCGTCTTTTGTCCATCATTCTCCCGGAAGAAGAGGACTTAAATAAAAACACTCGATGTGAGCTCTCATCGACGCCTGTTTGCTTTAAAAGGCCCGTTAGACGTCAATCAGCCTCTCTTGTTTTTTGTGCCTCGTATTTCAAGGCAACACTTCAATTAAGGCAGGCTATTTTAGTTCCAGTCGATGCCTTATTGAAAAGCACTTAATTTGGCATGTAAATTGTTCCTCGGCGCGTTTTTTTTTCGGGCCAGAGTTTCTGGTAAATAAAGATTTAAACGCCGCTCCGCAATTGTCTCTTTAAGTGCCACCGCAGTTAAAGCTAATTGGGCTGTGCGGGGGTTTATATCTTCAACACTCTATATCGGGATAAAAGCCGCCAATATCCGTGAAGACAAGATGCTACTGAGGTGTGTGTTAATCTATTACGTCAAACAAAATGGAGGGGAAAAGCTTAAATATGTTTTTATTAAACAAAATGCATCCTTTTGTCTGCAACAGGGTTGCTTTAGTGCACTGTATAAGCAACCCAGAGCTAAAAATGGCGCTCATATAGGGACAAAAATGACAAATGACCCGTATGCAAATGCGTGGTAGAATTATTTTACTGATTGCATTTAAAACCACCATTATCCAGCATGGCTGTGTATTTGCGTGTGTGTGAGAGAGAAAAAGAAGGGGGCTGCACTATATGCTGAAAGTGAGGCTCGCTGGGCCACATCAATCAATAACTTGAAATTACTATTCCAAATTCATCACAGTCGCACAAATCAATGCAAGCTGCCCTGCTTAGCTAATGCGAAAATGCCACTGTCTGTACATGCATGCGCGCGCACACACAAATATGTGCAGACATGGCCTGTTTTAGGAGGACTTTGCATGCCCTTCACGCCTAATGGGGCAAACGCCCACAGGCTCCAATGTAGGACTCAAGCAGACCCCCCCTCAGTTTAACAAAAACAAAAAATATTTTATGGTAAATATACCTTTTTCTATTTGATTAAAGAATGAATATCTCTTTTGTTGGAAAAAAAGACACTTCAATAATTATGGAGAAAACGTTCAAAGAGAGCATGTACAGCGAAAACAATTCGTCTTTTGCATCTGTGTTGAATTCCACACTCCATCTCAATGTATTTGGTGGGATCAATACGGGCCTGATCGATAAGGATAGCCAGTGCATCTATCAATTATCCCGCCTCAGCACTCTTTCCCATTGGTCTCTCCCCTGCAGGAGAATGAGGGGGATGTATAGTAGATGTGAAGGGTGAGGAGGGGGATGTAGTAAAAAGACAGCTGCTATTTAAAAAAAGAGGCAGTTTCTCTGTCCATGTTGTCATCGTGCTTCATTTCTTTTATGCGTGGCGGTTATCCAAATGTGCCTTTTTACAGTCTAGGGGTCTCCTTTAACTTACATTTCGATGAAATATTACCAGAAGTGTAATATACACGTTTGCAGTTAAAAAGCTGTGTGCGGAATAGCCTTCATTTGATTTTAGGGGTGTTTTACTGTATATCAGTATAGGAGTCCAGTTCTTAAACCGGTGATTGCCTTCATTTGTTCTTGAGGGATTTGTTGTAAGGAAGGATCTTAAAGGCTTGTTCAATAATTGCAGAATTATATTCATACGTTTTGTATGTTTGGGAAATAGCTCTACTTAGAACTACAGCGAGAGTCAACTTCCGAAATGAAGGATTGGGAAGCAAAAAGGGAAATATCCTCTTTTAGTTAGTGAATCTTTAATGGGAAACTAAATATTTAGTCCACAAGGCAATTTGGAAAACAAAATCACTAATACTGTATATGTCAAAAGACACAGACAAGACTGAAAAAACAGTTTCTGCTCTTGCACCCCTCTTTATAATAAAATGCTGTATTTTAAGTCAAAAGAACTGATGTGTTTGATAGGACAATATGTCTATATGCTGCCATAGCAGATTCATAGTGCATTAAGCCTAACTATTTTTAATTTGTCCGTTTTACCCTGGAGACTCCCGTTTACAGACGTCGCGCAACCACTTTTGTTTCAACCCAGCCATAAAAGGAAGGTAATTAATTATATTTATTATTCAAAATGTCTGATATTTTTGGCTTACAATCATAATTGATGTCTAATATTTAGTTTAAAAAAAAAAAAAAGTTTTTAAAAAATTATTCACTCGGGGGTTTTGGGGACGGGGGGTGGTTTTCATCTTGGTTTTGAATTTTTTTTTAATTTATTTTTTTCCGTTTTCTTTTCAGGTTGGTTGTTCTGTTTGGTTTGATGTATTAAAATAAAAGTTATGGGGGATTTGACGAACTGATGATGGGCACATCTACTACTGATTGCCTCTTTAATGTGGATTGTCCCAATTGCTTCTGATCCCCGGAAAAAAAAAAAAAAAAATCACACGCATATTTTAAATTTGAAAAAAAAAAAATGGTGTCTGTAAATACCGTATTTTTCGGACTATATGTCACACCTGAATATAAGTCGCACCAGCCATAAAATGCCCAACAAAGAGGTAAAAAAAAAACATATCGCAAGTCGCATTTTGGGGGGAAATTTACTTGACAAAATCTAACACATAGAACATATGTCATCTTTAAAGGCAATTTAAAATAATAATACAACAGAGAACAACATGCTGAATAAGTGTATAGTATGATAATTTTACATGATGCATGAACAACGAAATACGAACGTGGCCGGTATGTTAACATAACATTGCTATTAAGAGTTATTCATATAACTGTAGCATAAAGAACATGATAACAAGTTTACAAAACCATCCATGTCACTCCAACACATCCAAATAACATGTGAAATGATATAATAAGGTGTTAATAATTTCACACACAAGTCGCTCCAGAGTATAAGTTGCACTCCAGCCAAACTATGAAAAAAAAAAACAAAAAAACAACTTACAGTCCGAAAAATACGGTAAGTCACAGATATCTACCTCATAACTATCGCTTATTGTATTTTTGTTGTTGTTGTCGTATTTTCTCCGGTATGTTAGATGATAAATAATCGATCCAAACAAATAAAAATTGGGGAAAAAAAACAAACAAACACCCCCCATAAAAACGTTTAAAAGGGTAAATATATGAAAAAGAAAATCCCAACCAGTCCTTGATGTCTGCGATTTTTGCATCGCAACCCTTGTTATATTACCACGTTTCACCCATAAAATCCCCCCAAAATCCAGTTGTAGCCATTCACAGCTGTGTCTTGGTACTCGGTGATACATGCTACATTGAGTTTTTGGATCGAAACAAGGTAAGTACGCGATAATATCTGGTTAAAATCATGGCATCTTTAATTATGCTCTTTCATGCTCTCACCTCCAGTTGAGTTTTGCTGTTAACATTTTTTATTATTTTTTTTTAAAAAATGCCCTCCTGTTCAAAAAAATTCTTCCCCCAGAAGAAAATTTAGATTTGAAGCTTTCCAATGATGTATCACACATTCATATCAGACAATTTTGAAATTTGGCCAAATTGGGGGTCTCAGAGCGGAACTTCAAGTCATCTGAGTGTTTTCCACAATATGTAAAATTTGAATGATTTTATATTTGCTCTGATACACGTATAGTATAATTGGAGAAGGTATTTGGTATTCTGCAAAATATAATTAAAAAAAAAAAAAAAAATATATATATATATATGTATATATATATATATATATATATATATATATATATATATATAAATATAAACCCGCAAACTTAATTTAGGGAACCAAAGACTGCAATACTGCTGTGTTTGTGCTTAACTGATTGGATTCCATTGACACCGATAGACGTCCATCGCTGCCAAACTCTCCCAGTTAAAATGGATTGGACGTCTATTGCCATCAATGGGAGCTAATGAGTTTACATACCTTACATGGAAAAATGTGTTCTTGTGTATTATTCATTTTTTGATGTCATATTTTGAACAGGGGTGTGTAGACCTTTTTTAATATCCTTTGGAGCCAGTGAATCAAATACAGTGATCCCTCACTACTTCACGCTTCCAACTTCGCACCCTCAGTCCATCGCAGATTTTTTTTCAATTAACAAAAACATACAGTTGAGCTGTCCCGAGCCATAGTTTCACTCTCGCTCCCTCCCTCTCTCTGCTCTTTGTTCGTCAGGCCGTGCACTGGAGTTGCTTTTTAAAGTTGACGATGTTGACAGATGTTTGTGTCTGATTTTGCCAGATTCACAAACTTCAAACCCGCCACATGCGTCAATTGTCGTTTAACTTGTTAAACAGTTGCTGTGGCAACTCACTGTGTGTAAGTGAGCAGTGGAGTAGGTGAGTGGAGTCACTCAATGAAGCATTTAATAAAGCCAAGCATTTTTCTACAACATTACAGTACTTTATTTTTGTTTGGCGGGACAGTAACATGTTTAAAACATATCATAATTTTTACATTTGACGTGCTTAAAAACCCTTTATTAAAATATACATTTTTAAAATTATACTTTAGGGGAAAAAAAATATCTTTTCAATGCTAAATCTGAATAAATACATTGAACTACAGATGCCGATCGATCGGGTCAGATCACGTCATTTTCAAAGTATCGGAACCGGCAAAAAAATATCGGCCATGCCTTTTTTTAATATATATATATATTTTTTAAATTAAATCGTTTTCTAATTGTATTTAACGTTACAGAGATAATATGTTACACTCATCCAGAGTATTTAGTTTAGGCTTAAGGTAGGGTTATCAAATTTATCCCGATAACGGTGGTAATTAATTTTATAAAAAATGTATCACGTTAATAAATTTAACGCAATTAATGCATGCGCTGCACGACCCACTCACGCATTGTCGCGCTCAATTTGTAATGGCGCCGTTTTACCTATATAGAGAGATAAAAGGCAGCGTAAAATGAGTAGAGTGAATTTTGGCAGCTTTTGGAGCCTTTTTTTATTTGGCTAGAGCCTTACAATCCCTCTCCCTACAATTAGAAATGTCATGGGAAGCAATGTGGGAAAGCAATGTAGCAATTGATCTTTTTCTTAACACCAAATGTTATTTCTAGGGCTGTCAAACGATTAAAATTTTTAATCGAGTTAATTACAGCTTAAAAGTTAATTAATCGTAATCAATTGCAATTAATCGCAATTCAAACCATCTATAAAATATGCCATATTTTTCCGTAAATTATTGTTGGAATGGAAAGATAAGACACAAGATGGATATATACATTCAACATATGGTACATAAGGACTGTATTTGTTTATTGTATCAATAAATCAACAAGATGGCATTAACATTATTAACATTCTGTTAAAGCGATCCATGGATAGAAAGACTTGTGGTTCTTAAAAGAAAAATGTTAGTACAAGTTATAGAAATTTCATATTAAAACCCCTCTTAATGTTTTCGTTTTAATACAATTTGTAAAATTTTCAATCAAAAAATAAACTAGTAACCCGCCATTGTTGATGTCAATAATTACTTACACAATGCTCATGGATCCTGAAGCCTGTAAAATCAGTCACACCCAAGCGCCAGCAGAGGGCGGCAAAACTCCATAAAACACAATTAACAAGTGAGCGTTTCACTGTACCGTCATTTAAATGTGCCTGAGCGGGGCATCTACGTTAATTGCGTCAAATATTTTAACGTGATTAATTTAAAAAATTAATTAACGCCCGTTAACACGATAATTTTGACAGCCCTAGTTATTTCCCAATGCAGAGAAGATATATCCATTGGTAGCACTACGCACAGTCATGGTTCTACTTCCCATCATGCATTTGGGCATGCCTACAGTATCATTTACTGAAAGCTCAACAAATACATTAGATGTCCAATATTTTGTCACAATATACAAAGTCACAAGTCTTTCTATCCATGGATCCATCTCACAGAAAGAATGTTAATAATGTAAATGCTATCTTGAGGATTTATTGTCAAAAAAAAAAGCAAAAAAAAAAGTAATCGGATCGGGAAATATCGGGATCGGCAGATACTCAAACTAAAACGATCGGAAGCAAAAAAACATGATCGGAACAACCCTACATTGAACACAAAAAAAAAAAAAAATTGGGGGGGTGCGCTACTTCGCAGTTTTTCACTGATCGCTGCGGGTTCTGGTCCCCATTAACCGCGAAAAACGAGGGATCACTGTATCACTAACTTTTGACAACTAGAACCACATTTTTAGCTCACATTTATCATACAATGAATCAGAATTATCATTCCCCGTTGCATTATTTCAATTCCTCTACTTTACACACATGCATTCTTGGCAAGAAACCTTCACAAAAAGCACAGTTGGCTCATTTGCGTATGAATAGCCAAGGCACGTTCAGGGTTGCTTAGGTCAGGATGACAAAATAGGTTGTGAGGAGGGGTATTGTTCAGGAGGTGAATGTGTGTGTGGGGGGGTCCTCATTCAATAGACTACACGCCGGCACACTTATGGACACACTCTGGCAATTAAAAGTCACTGGCAAAGTGTAGCAGTTAAGTGATCTATTAAAAAGGCTACAGTCTAGTAACTTGATTTTACGACCTATTAGAAAGCGTGTCGTTGAAGTTGCTGTCCGTGGTGCTGAATGAGTCCACAAGCAAGGAACAAACCCCCACCCTCCTCCATTTCGTCCTTTAGTTTGAGGACAGTTCAAGGTGGTGAACTCTCCCCACCTCAACACAGTTAATCGCATTCTTGTATGCCCCTAAACACAATTATTTCATCCAACAGCTCCCAGTCATATGGATCAATAACACAATGCACAATGCTGTCGATCACACAGCAGATTCAGGTCGACCCAAACTTATCTGATCACAAAATAAACAATCAGCACTTCTTATTTTGGAGCTATTGTAAGGGTTCTAATTGGATAGAAGGTGCTAATATAATGATTAATGCAAAAAAAAAAAAAAAAATATATATATATATAAATAAATAATCTGAACGTAAGCTCACGAGATGATCGATCGCTCCGCTTTAATAATTGATGGTGGCGGTGGGGAGGCATGGGAGTAAACAGCGCGGCTGCGGTTTGGGATTCTGGTCGTTCGTTAAGCACTCACGCGGCGAGCTGACGTGTGATGTAAGTAGCAAGCGAGACGCCTCGTGTACAACCTTTAAAACCCTCTTGCGGGAGAGCCGGGCCGCTCATTTTACCGCAGGTCAAACCCCCGAGGCTGTTACGCTTTGAGACGAGAAGTGACGACCTCATTGATGGAAGTCGCGGATGGATGTGAGTGCCAAATTCGACAGACTGGTGGAACAATGAGAATCATGGGGAATGAGTACAAGTAATACAGGTGTCAAATTGGCTTCTGCCTTGCAGTAGTTACGGTATTTTTCGGACTATAAGTCGCACTAGCCTAAAAATGCGCACTGAAGAGGAAAAAAAAAAACATAAGTCGCACCGGAGAATAAGTCGCATTTTGGGGGGAAATTTGCTTGATAAAATCCAACACATAGAACAAATATGTCCTCTTTAAAGGCAATTTAAAATAAAAATACAATAAAGAACAACATGCTGAATAAGTGTACAGTATGATAATGTTACATGCATAGGCGGAGTTTGACTTTTGGGGTAGGGGTGGGGGGCACAACATGTTGATGACCCCGAAACGCAGTGTCAGCAATACAATTAACTTACAAGCAGGGCCGGCCCAGCCTATACGCAGATTATGCAGCTGCCTAGGGCCCCTGACCACTAGGGGGCCCCCAATCTGGCAATTGTTTAACTTATATTCTATTTTGTTTACTACAGTTTGCTTTATTTGACTTTTTTGAGTTTTGATACTTGATTACAAGCTTAAAAAAAATAAAAGTTCTTCCTTAACTTCTTTTTTTCCTCTTTTAGAAAAAGGTTTGGCGCGATCTACTGTAAGTATTGACAATCATTTGGGGTGAGAAGTTTGAAGTATGCAGTGCAACAAAATATGGACGTATGGGTTGGATTGCATGTATGGGTTTCACAGTACACTGTAACGAAATGGTGGGCCAAAAATATGGGCCCCTTTGCATTATTTTGCTTAGGGCCCCCAAATAGCCTGGCCTGCTTACAAGAATATTTATAATAATAAGTTGACAATGAGTGTTTTTCATTCTTGAGGGGAATTCTAGATAAGGCTGCTTAGGCAATACTTTTCGCTAAGATCGTCCTCCATTGAATATGGTACACCCACTGGTGTCGTGCCAATGTAGTTACCCCAGTCAAAAATTGTATCCACTGGGCAGAACCATATGGAGGTAGATTATGTCTTTATTATTCAATCAAAAAAAAAGTTGCGTCAATCAAAATATATATTTTTAATTAAAAAAAAAGTCACTTCAATCAACAACATAAAAAGTGTTTGAATGCAAAAATAAATTTGAAACTCAAAAAAATGCATGTGAAAGCTATTTTTCGTTGATTGATTTTTTGGGTGGGATTGTTTTTTTTCTTTGATTGAAGTAATGTTGATATGTGTTTGAGCCACATTTTGGCTGGGACGTTTTTTTCTTTATTATTCAATCAAAAAATAAGTTGCTTCAAAAAAAAATATTTTTTAAAAGAAAAATCACTTCAATTAAAAAAAAAAAAAAAAAGAAAGAAAAATTTCAATCATAGAAAATGTTTTTGAATGTGAAAAAATATTCAAGATTGAAAAATTTGCATTTGAACACTTAATTTTTCATTGAAAAAGTTTGATTGAAGCAATCCTTTTTGTGTTTGGGCCACATTATCGGTAGGACATTTGTTTCTAAATAATTAAATGCCCCAAAAAGTTGCTTCAATCAAAAAAAAAAAAAAAAAAAAAAAAAAAAAAAAAAAAAAATTGCAATCAAAGAAAAAAAAAATCATTTAAAAAATAAAATTGCCATTCCCTATTTTTTTTTCTTTGTTGAAAATTATATGCAAAGCAAATGACCATCTAAGGTGCTAGTGACATGTTCCGTTCGAAAAAATAATTTTGACCCATTATTAAAAAATTTTTTTTTTGTTCATTTCATTAATTTTGGTTGCAGTTTCATTGCTTTACAACTTTTATATATAGAGGAAAGTCAAGTTCATGCAATGACACTTTCCAGCCACCGGGGGGCCTGCCCCCTCCTTAAAATCCGCTTATGGTTACATGAGGCATGAACAACGAAATGCGAATGTGTCTGGTATGTTAACGTAACATAGCTATTAAGAGTTATTCAGATAACTATAGCATAAAGAAAATGCTAATATGTTTACCAAACCATCAGTGTCACGCCAAAAACACCAAAATAACAAGTGAAATGATGTAATAATGTGCTAATAATTTCACACATAAGTCGCTCCCCCAGCCAAACTATGAAAAAAACTGATTTATGGTCCGAAAAATACGGTAGTCCTTTTTTTTCGGAAAATAAAGAATAGATGCATGTGAGTGTTGTTATATTGTATGCCTACATGTGGTTCTAAACATGTATTTTTTTGTCATTGGCTTCCATTGCCAGCGATAGATGTCCAATATATCTGAACTGGGAGGGCAGGCAAAGAAGGATATCACACCAGTCTTCCCAGTGCAAATACTGTAGATTAGATGACTGTTTTCGTCAATGGCAGTGCATGAGTCAACAGTAATGCTACTGTCAGCCTGTCTATAGTGATTTGCATTGCAGCTAGCAATATGTTTCATTGTCTTATTTGTCAATTTTTTGCTCAGAAGTCCAAGCAAGAAATCGTCCAAATGACAGCGCACATTAGGAAAACTAAAGATGTATACAGTACATGAGGTTTACGTACAAGATTTGAAGTTCATGAACTGGAGCAATGTTAAGATAATAGTACATCATCATGTGACAGGCACAGTTTTGTATTGGAGTTTTTTTTTTTTTTTTAAGATTGTTAGCTTAGAAGTTTTTATCCAAGTATTTACTCCAATCATGACTTCAGCAATATCTTCGTTTGGCTAGTGACCATGCAGATTTTGACGTCGTTGCAAATCAGGATTACATCATCACGTTCAGACAAAGTAATTGTCAATGTTAGCGGTCCAATTTTAGTCAGTGGCACAAACCACAACAAAAATATATGCCAGGATTTTTTTGGGGAAAGCCTCACATATTAAATACTGCAGCACAATCAAAATTGGATATTTTGTGTAAACCACACACCACACAAATGCCTAATGAAATCTATACTGATGAACAGTTAATCATGTTTCAATAGAATTTACGCCAGTTAGTCCATACTGTTACACTAAAATATTCAGTTTGTAACGTCACTATTTAGTTGCACATAGCACAAATGATGATATTGAACTCTAAAATAAGGAGGGTGCGAGCTTCATATTGCGAGTATACCCCCCACCTCAATGGTTGATAGTTTACTCCACCCTTATTTGTCACATTGCAACTTCATATCATAAAAGACATGGATACGATTCAGGCTGTAATTTGTTGTAAGAGTTGAATAAAAAGCTGTTGGGTGTGAAATTGATCGACGTAACCAATACAGGCACTCTCCATTTATACTCAAGTCCTCCATAACATCAACTACATACAGTGATCCCTCGCTACTTTGCGCTTCAAACTTCGCGTCTTCAGTCCATCGCGGATTTTTTGTTCAATATATAAAAAAAAAAAAGACGAGCTGTCCCAAGCCGATCGCATAGTCTCACTCTCCCTCCCACCCTACCTCTCCCTGCTCTTTGTTGGTCAGGCAGTGAGTGCACTGGAGTTGCTTATTAAAGTTAACAATGATTGACAGCCGTTGATGTTTGATGTTGCCAGAGAAGCGAGCCTCAAAGTCCCACATGCCTCAATCATCGTTTAACTTGTTAAACAGTTGCTGTGGCAACTCATTGTGTGTAAGTGAAAAGCTCAGCAGATTTGAGTGGACTCACTCAATTAAGCATTCAATAAAGCCAAGCATTTTTCTGCTTTATTCTTGTTTAAAAATAATTCAGTGGGACAGTAACATGTTTAAAAACTTATCATAATTATTAAGTGTGAAGTGCTTATAAACCAGTTATTAAAATATATACGTATATGGCGGCAAATACTGACAAGGCTGAAAAAGCACTTTCTGCTCTTACACCCCTCCTAAAAATAAACTGCTGTATTTTAAGCCAAAAGAACTGTTGTGTTAGATAGAACAATCTGTCTATATGCTGCCATAGCAGTTTCATGGCGCATTAAGCCCCCAAACTATTTTTAATTTGTCCGTTTTACCCTGAAAACCCCCGTTTACAGACACAGCATAACCGATTTTGTTTCAATCCAGCCATAAAAAACGAGGATAAGTAATTATATTTATTATTCGGAATGTTTATCATTTTTAGCTTATAATCATTAATTGATGTCTAATATTTAGTTAAAAGAAAAAACGGCTTTATAAAATTATTCACTCGCATATTTTAAACTTTTAAACAAATTACGTCACAATGAAAAAAATCGTGTCTGTAAATAGGTCATGGATATCTACCTCATAACCATCGCTTAATTGTTTTTATTTATTTATTTTTTTAGTCGTATTTCCCCCGATATTTTAGATGATAATCGATCCAAACCAAGAAAAATTGAAGAAAAAAAAACGTTTCAAAGGTTAAATATTTGAAAAGGAAAATCTCGACCACTCCTCGATGTTTGCGATTTCTGCGTTGTGACCCTTGTTATATTACCGTGTTTCACCCATAAAATCCCCCAAAAGTCCGGCTGTGGCCATTCACAGCTGTGTCTTAACACTCGGTGACACATGCCACATGGAGTTTTTGGACCAAAACAAGATAAGTATGCGATATTATCTCGTTAAAATCATGGTGTCTTTAATTATGCTCACTCGTGCGCTCACCTCGAAATAGGGTTTAGGGGTTAATTAAAAAAAAAAAAAAAAAAAATTAAATGCCCTCCTGTTCAAGATTTTTCTTCCCCCAGAAAATTGAGATTTTAAGCTTTCCAATTATGTATCACACATGCATAGAGGACAATTTTGAAATCTGGCCAAATTGGGGGTCTCAGAGCGGAACTTCAAGTCATCTGAGTGTTTTCCGAGTTTTTTGTTGTTGTTTTTTTTTAATTATACTTTGGGAAAAAAGGGAAAAACGTCATATATATGTATGTCATATGTATATATATGAATAAATACATTGAACACAAAAAAATGGGGGGGGGGGGGGGGGCTGTACTTTGCGGTTTTTCACTTATCTCGGTGAGTCCTGCTCCCAATTAACCGCGAAAAACGAGGGATCACTGTACTCTAAAAGTCACAATACCATTTCATTGATGAAATCATTCACTGTCACTGACCACGATATACAGTATGTCCATTCCATTTTGACTGGGAGGGCAAGCAGCGATCATTCTTTGCCAAAAATAGATTTGCCGTCCATTGCCGTCAATGGCAGCCAATGAGTTAAGAACACTTCGAGTCAGGTCAAATCATAAAAATACGTTTAAATACATTTTAAAAGTGTGTTTATGTGCTGGATTTGGATTTTATTCTACGCAAAAATGACGAGCACACATTGACACATACTCCCCCAGTCCGGATGTGAACATGCTCCTGCGGCCGCACATTGTTAGTTAGAAGGCCGATGTGGCCATCCCTGAATATGTATCGATTTCCATTCCCCGACCTCTGCTTTCCATCCCTGGAGCCGAGCCACGCCACTCCCCTCCCCCTTTTCCACCCACCACCCATATCACGCAGACACCATTTTTTGCATTTACTGCGTCCGCCATTCATAACGCAAACGGAGCAATGTCAGGAACAAAATTGCGCCCCCTTCTTCTTCTTCTTCTTCCAAAGTTCACGAGCGTTTAACTTCTCCTTCGTTATGCATCCCACGCTGCTCTTATGGGGTCGTGCGTATTATTCAAAAACTAATGCGATTCTAATAGAAAGTCAAATTGGTGTGCAGCCGAGTCGCATGCACTCTCTCCCACATGCTCGCTCCAATTCACACCGGGGGCCGCCGCCGCGCATGCACGTCCGATTACAAATGCAACGGAGGAGGTCTGGACTCTGTACAGTCTCCCATACCGTCTCTTTTATTTCACATGATCAATTCCTACGCCCCCCGCCACCCCCCTCGCCGAAGCGGATCGATAGGAGAGAATGACCTTTAAATCAAATTGCTGCCAGAGTCGACTGAATGCGCGCGGATAGCATCAAAAGGGTTAATGCCTGCATACACACTCACACACTCACCCCCTCACACACTTTTATTTCCAGGCAAATATACACAAAGGAGACGAGATAACCATAATTCAATCTAGTTATTCGTCCTTGTGGTGCATGTGTGCTGTGTGTGTTAAGAAAAAAAAATCACGCCTTTTGACCCCAGCGCACAATCTACATCGGTCCAAAGATCATACACGTATGCAGAAGAGGTAAGTGGGGGGTGCGCAATGCAATTACCGCACTGTTATGCGGGCTTACATCAGCGCCACATTCTTCAGCTATATGTTTAAATATGAGAATCGTGATAATATAGGAAATATTTATAATTATGTGAACGAAAATGCAAAAACGATACGTGATTTGCATGTATATATATATTTAACCCTTAAATACCTGCAACATGTAGCAATTATCAGAGAATCCCAAAATTTGAAAAATAAGGTCCTAATGAAACCTTTTTTTCAAATTTGTAAAAAGAAAAGTCAAAATGAATATGTGTAATAAACGCTCTGATATCTATAATCCTTGCTCAATCCTGTTTTTTTTCTCATGGAACCTGCAGATGCATGTGTTGACTTGCATCCATCATTTTTTTTTTTTTTTTTTCCAAAAAGAAATGTCAAAATTCGGAATTAGTCTCAAAATCACGAAATTTTAGGTGTATCAAATGTCATGCATTTGGCAATATAGAGTTAAAAATGACAATTTTCTTTTCTCATGGAACCTGCAGGTGCATGTGTTGACTTGCATCCATCTTCTTTTTTCCAAAAAGAAATGTCAAAATTCGGAATTAGTCTCAAAATCATGAAATATTAGGTCTATCAAATGTCATGCATTTGGCAATATAGGGTTAAAAATGACAAATTTCTACATTTTGAGCAACATTTTGTATACCACCTATATGGCAAATAATGTATACATTTGTAGCATTACAATTATGCATTTGAATGCAATTGAAATATGAACAACAAATCTCCTTTCTAACCTTTAAAACTGTAATTATCCATTAAATTGAACATTTCTCCACGATTTATTTATTTTTAACGATCACTTGTATTTTGGATGCCATTAACTGTACCTAATGTTGTGGCTTGTGTGTGTGTGTAGGTGTGTGTGTGTGTGTCTGCTTGAGTGTGTGTGCTTATCTGGCACACTGACAGGCCATCGGTTATTAAAGGGCCGATAATGGCTTGCTTAATAGAACAAGAGGATCCAATCCAATTGAGCAGTGCCAGCTTTCTAAAGGCAATTTAATCTGGTATTAACTGTGGAAATCTCCATAGAAGATTTAACGTTGGGGTGCGTTTAAATTGAACCCTTTTCTGTTTTACCAACAGTTGGGCGAGAAAACAACAATACAATTGCCAACAAATTTGTGAATAAATAATATTTTTTAAAAGCCATTCAGTAAATTAAATTTAAAATTTTGCACTTTAGACTTTAATTTGTTATGCACACGTAAACTTCTCCGATTTACACGCACGCATAAACACACCCTGACAAAACGAGCAAAACGAGTGTGAAATCAATTGATAAATGAATCGATGTCCGCGCTAACATACTTGGAATGACATGTTATTAAAATATATAAACCAGCAGTGTTTTCGTTTTCCTCACTCGTCCAATCGATTTATTTGAAACATTCCTGATTGTGTGTGGCACATTTGTGCGCTCGTTTTGGCAACTGTTATAACGTTTGAATAATCAATTGCAATGAAATTAATATTGGCGCTCATTTATCTACTGGGAAAAAGTGATAAATTGTGGTTTGTAAAACATAATGCTATACAGAAATGTGTATCTATTGCAAAATAGTAAAAATATTAAATACTATTGACTCGTGTGGACTTTTAATAGTTGCCATAATTCCAAATCTATCATCTGCTTTACAAATGTCTCACAATTCAAAAATATATTCTCCCAATTTGGTGTGAACGGCACACACAAACAAATTTAAAAGTATTGCAATTATATTAACTTTGAACCCCAATTTCCATCATTCATTTTATGAGCATTTTGTTGAAAATCAGAATAATCACTCCAGCAGTTTATCACGCGCATATAGCTGCTTGAAGAAACCAAGTGCACCGAAATCAATGTTTAATCTCACATAAAACGAGAGTTGGAAACGAATGCCTGCAAGATGTGCAATTAAACCGGCGGTAATAATCATAATCATCACGCTTCTTAAAAATGAGTCTCTCACCAAAACGCTCGAGTGCATTTAATTACACGAGATTGCAGTACTCATTAGTGCGTGCAATACAGGACTGCTAATAAAGTAGAAAGAACATAACGCCATTTAAAATCGCTTCCATACACACCTTCGAGCTCCTCTGGAATATTCTAGGGTGCATACACGAGTAATGCCTTGCAGGAGGGCCGAGCAACAAATTGTGTCCCGTTATCAGTGCATTAACGCCAATTCTCACTCATTACACGCGGTCGCTATTGAGCTGCGAGGATTTTTCTTGGCCCGGCTTTTTGGCCTCAAGCCTGTCTGACACACACTCCTTCACTCACATGCACGACGCACTCGCACACGTAACTCTTTGCATGGGAGGGGGGTGCAGAATTGATAACACATGCACTTTTCAAATGAAGAACAAAAAAAGGAAAATTAATGTTTTTTCAATAAAAGCCACTTGCACACACAGCTGTGCATGTTGTCTTGAGAATGCATGACTACATTCGTATCATAAAGTCTTTATCAATCGAGACAAATGAAAATGTTCTCTAAGAACTATTGTATATGTTTAAATTTACTGGCTGCCGTTGACAGCGATTGAGGTCAATTAAATATCAATTAGGAACAAGGGCGTAGTTTTGGTGTCAACATTGGCAAGGACGCTATAACAGCATAACCCGCATGTATACTTTTTGCTGGGGACGGGACATTAATAAGACCAAACAGATTGGGTACATTTCTCAAAAATAGCTGGTTCCTACGCACAAATGAAAAAAGTTAATATTATTTTCATGAAAGTCATTTTTCAAAATGCTTGCTTCATATAAAGGAAATTTACAGTCGTCGTGTTTTTTTTTTTTTTTTGGCGGGGGGTTAAAAATGTGCATAGGCTGCAACAAAATTTTTTTTTTTTTTTTATGATGTAGAAAATACATACATTTTATTTGGGGAACAAATGCACAAAATGCACAATTGAATTAACGTTAACAGTAGAAAATGTATAGGTAGACATCGCTAAGCAGCTTTCTACTCGAGTGTTAGCAAGTTCACACAGTTTAATATTATGCTAACTCTATGGCAGGTCGGACTTTCAGTAGCAAACGGAGGTGTTCCCCACCTCCACAACATTGACGTCTTTTACAGTGGCTGCTGCTGCTGGCCGAAAAAAAAACCTTCTAATATCCCTCCTCTTCAAAGGGGGCGGAGGAGGCAGCATGTCGACATGTATTTCTGCAGGGATTGTGCATGTGTGGGGTTCTAATCATCAGCCAATCAAACGTGTATTGGGGGGGCGGGGGGGGGGGTGGACTGGCACATTCAACAAGTGAAAATGGGTAAATGTAAGTCTGACCATAATGAAAGTAATTCATTTAATAATAATAGGGTCAATTATATCCTTACAGTTATGGGAAGGCAATCTAAATTACCTATATAACGGAACTCATTATGCAAATAAGGTTGCTGAAAAGTTTGTGGGGACAATTTGAGCATCCTTAAAAGTTTTTGGTGTTATGTCCCTACCGTCCCTATGCAAACCTACGCCCTCGACTGGGAGGTAAAAATAGATTTGACATCTATCGCCGTCACTGGCAGTGAATGCTAGAATTAGCTGGGTTTACATTACCCCTATTCACAAAACTGAAATTTCGGTATTTGAGCACGCCTGAGTTTCGAGAAAAAGTCTACTTAAATACAGTATCGCAAAAAAAGATGTTTTTCATACATTTCTATTTTCAAATATATTGCAAGGACGCAATTAGAACAGTTTATCCACACGTCCCCAGGCACATGATCACTTTTCCAGTACACCCAGGAGGTGCATCTTCCTTCAGTAAAATGTTGTGGGATGAGCTTTATGACAGTTACGAGGCTTTTTTTTAAATACAGTCTTCAATGGAAAAACAAAATTTTCAATCGCTTTGATTTTGCAAATGGAAACAGAGCTTTTTACATCGTTTTGTTTCCCTCTAAAGCATTCCATTAAACGGTATCATCCCAGATAGCCGACCGACATTGAACAAACGTTGACTTTCCATCAAAATCATCAGTATGGTTAACATCGATATTGTCGACGTCAAGTGACGTTAAAACAACGTTGTTCTATGGTATGTCAGGACATGGTTGGGTTAACATTGTTTTATAGTTGATGATCTAATGTTGACAAATAGTTGATTTATGATTGACAGGGATATATGATTGAAAAGTCATTGAATTGTGGATGAGCGGGCGTTTTGGTCGAAAACATAACATTGATTCAGTGTTTTTCCAATATTATTGATAATCGAAAGGACGTTTAGGTTTTGTTAGCAGTTCAACGTTGAAACAACATTAACCGAACTTGAGTGTCAAAAAGGCGCCTTCAAAATATTATTATTATTATTAATTGAGGGCACAAAATTGACGTTGATTCAACGATATAAGATCGACAGGGGAAGGATGATCCAAAATCTTGTCAATGTCGGTCTGCTATCTGGGATACTTATAAAAAAAGAAAAACAAAATTAGCTTTACAAACTAGAAATGAAAAAAAGCAAGCACAAAACATAATTGCATTGCCCTTTTTTTCTTCTATGCTGTTTATGTTGATGCAAAGAATGTTTAGTTTGTTGCCTCAGTCTTGCATTGGAGTTTTAAAGTGCGCTATAGTCTAACAATATGCGTTTATCTCAAACAATACAAATTTAAAAAAGGTCAGCAAAGGGACAGATTATACTAAAAAAAAAAAAAAAAAAAAAAAAAGAAAAAACAACCATCTCGTGACTATAATTGCATTACAGCACTATGAGCTGTTAAAAGTACTATATTATACCTAACTGTACTATAGAGAGTTTAGTTTTATTTTTAGGTAGGGCTGCAATTAACTAGCGATTATTTTAATAATCGATTAATCGGACGATTAATTAAAGGATTCATTGATTAACCAGATAAATGTCACTTCTTTCAATCACCCTCACAATTTACCTTGTTTTCGGCATGTTGTAAGTAGCAATGAAGACAAAATGGATGATTAACTCCTTAAACTGTATCAATTATCAAATTCTTTGGCAAATAACTTATTAATCGATTAGTTGTTGCAGCTTTATTAAGAAGCTAGTTTAGACAGATGCCCGAAAATGGTCAAAAATGTGAATTGTTGTTTTCCAGATTAAAACAGGTTTTTGTTGATGTCGTACTTTTACTTAACAAAAATATAATGAAGAAATCTGAAATGTATTTACAACTGAGAAGTTATTTATCTGTTATGATTTCAAGAATTTAGACAAGTTTAAGGTAAAGAAGGTCCTAAACGATTAATCGGTTTTCAAAATAGTTGTCGACTAATTTGCTATTCGATTAGGTGTCCATTATTCGATTAATTGTTGCACCTCTATTTTTAGGGTTGTGCGAAAATACTCGCAGAAGTCACTTAAATTCATCTATGAATATTAATTACAACTGTAAATTTAATTCCATGGCTAAATTTTGTCTTACATTGCGTACTTACTAGTGACGATCGTTTTTTCCACATTTTTTTTGGTCGGATTAGGCTTTACAACTGCTCTAAAAATTTGTCTTAATAACACGCTTGTGTTAATATTTTGTTTCTGATGTCTAGGCACGCATGCGTAGTATAGCTTCTACCAAAACTATATTTAGTGCGGTTCTTTTTCAGGATTTCCTGCGCTTTTCTTCTCCAGCATGAATGAATCTCCACCCACTCCTCCTCCAGGCCATAATTAATTGGAAGAAGTGAATTTCACACACGAATTATTCACGAATCCATCGATCGATTATTGAACGGCCATGTTCCTTTCTCTTAACCTCGCTCGGTGGGTTTGTCGCTGGGAAGAGGAATATTAATGCAGTCGTCGCGGTGTGGGGGATAATGGGGCTAAATTAGAAACAATATTCTCGTTTGAGGATAATCCTGGAAATGTCGCTGGCTGTTTGCATGATTTTATATTATAAAAGTGAATGTATTCAGCGGAAACACTTCGCCCGAGGGATGTACCGCTGCCTCCGACAAGCCCCCCTTCCTCCCGGGGCTGAGTGAGCAGCGGGGAGCAATTGCAACGCCGCAAATGCGCGCTCTTGTCCGGGCTGCTTCTTTGTGCACGTCCGCCCCCTCGCTCGGTGGTGCCCACTGGAGCTCTAAAAGCTGCAATGATCGATTCCACCATCCCCCCTTTTTCTACAGCGAGCTTGGTTCAGTAATCAGGGCCCCCTTCCTCAACGGATCGATCGATATTGATTAGTAAATCCAGCGCCTGTAGCAAAGGCAGCGCACCGTGGCGCCCCCTCTGTTGCAAAAGCAGGGCTGTGGCGAGAGCGACACCGGGTGGCTGGAAGGGCCACGGCAGGCTAAGTGGAGTGACCGAAGCTGGGGTGGCTGTGTACATTTAAAAAAAAAAAAAAAACAAATTGGAATGGAGCGGTTGAACGCGCAGACGCACGCCCGCATATAATAGACACACCATTATACAACCCCTAGCAAAAAGTATGGAATCACCGGGCTCGAACGAGCACTCACCCCGACATTATGTTGAAGTATAACTCGGATAAAAAGCTTGAAAAATAACGAATTAGCTCAAAAGTGCAACTCTTTAGCATTCAGAAAAACTAAAAGACATGAATAAAAACATTGTGGTGGTCAGTAAATGTTACTTTTACAGAGCAAGCGCAGGGAAATGGACCCTACTCACCTTTGTCACAAAATGACGTATCGCTGTATCCGGCCGCCATATTGTCCGTCATTTTTAAGCCCTATTCTCACTGGTTTCAATTAGTCGTGCAATTTATAGAGCAATTCATGGAAGCCCCGGTGTTATCTGACGCTGTAAACTCATTGGATGCGTTGCATAAAAAGGCATTATGTGGAAAAGCTTCAGTTTATCCATTCGCCAGATCCATATTTGATGCCTAAATCGATGTTTTTCAACCCGCTGCCTGACATCTGCTACCCTGATATTTACAACTATCTTGACCACACAAAATCAGACTATTCTCACGAAAGTTTGAAAAACTTTAAGAGCTTGGAGGCTTATAAATACTTCGTTGCTGGTTGGGTGAAACAGGTCCTCGTCCACGAAAATTCGGCAGGGATCTATCTTGTGCTCGGGAAGGTGAGTTACGAAATTTTCAATTCAAAATCTTTTGTTCTTGCTAACATCCACTGTCAAGTCTAATGTATTTCATGTCATTTGTCAATGGAGCTAGGGCTTTTAATGTTTATATGGTTTAGCGATAGCACTCTCACTACATACATATATAATATGTAATAAAAGTGCAATAGCACTACTCCAGATTGTCCCTAGTTGAATTTATTTTTTGGCTTTTGACCTCAATAGTGAAATTGTAAATTAATTGTATGACAACTGTCTTATTATCCCCTTAAAATTATATATTTTCAGGTAGTTCATTCACAACGTCTGAGTGTATGTTGTCGGCGATTAGCCTAGCAATGATCTTAATTGTGGTTGTCAGCCCAAAACCCTCTAAATATATATTAAATGCATCTTACCAGATATAAAATGACTACTACATAATCCGTGGTAATCGTTTGGAGCCCAGTTTTCTCGTCGAATTGCAGCAGTCCATCTTGCTCTCCTCTCCGGGTCTCTCGGAATACGGTAGAACTTCAAGTATCTCCGTCTATCATCTCTGTTATTGCAACCAACCGCCACACACGCCTTCCCCATTTTGATTATTAATGTTAACGAGCAGAAAAACAGGCCATAATAGGAGGAATTCACGTAGTGGTAATGTGTCAACACGACGAGTTGACGGACAATATGGCACGGGGGCGTGGTTGTGACGTCATGTGAGTAGGGTCTATACATGTTCATGTCCTATAGTGTCCATCTCTTAATACCAACACTATGACCTCACAATTATAAAACTCGTTCATCTATTTGGGGGAGCATCACTATTTGTAGTTGACCGGTATCTCCGTCATTGGAAGGCAACATTGAAATTTTTCGTTGACGGATACACAGTAAACCCCCACTTATCGCTGTTAATGGGGACCAGAACCGACCGCGTGAAGTGAAAAACCGCGCAGTACAACCCCTAGCAAAAATTATGGAATCACCAGTCTCTGACGAGCACTCATTCAGAAATGTTATCATGTAGAATAAACTCAGATAAAATGTTTGAAGAAATAATGAATTAATTAAAAGTGCAACTCTTTAGCATTCAGAAACACTAAAAGAAATAAATAAAAAACATTGTGGTGGTCAGTAAATGTTACTTTTATAGAGCAAGTGCAGGGAAATATATATGGAATCACTCCATTTTGAGGGGAAAAAATATTAAATCATGAGAAACAAACAAAGAAATAACATTCAAAACATCGCTAGTATTTAGTAGCACCACCTCTGGCTTTTATGAAAGCTTGCAGTCTCTGAGGCATGGACCTGATGAGTTATCTTCATCAATTTGGTGCCGACCCTCTTTGATTGCAGTTGCCAGATCATCCATGCAGGTCGGAGCCTTGCTGTGGACTGTTTTTTTTTTTTTTTTTTCTCAATTTCCACCACAGGTTTTCAATAGGGTTGAGAAGTGGGCTATTTGCAGGCCATGACATTGACTGGATGAGTCTTTCTCCAAGGAATGCTCTAACAGTTTTAGCTCTGTGGCATGGTGTATTGTCATCTTAGAAAATGACAAACATATTTTCAATTGAAGGGATAAGAAAGCTGTCTAAAATTTCAATGTAAACTTGTGCATTTATTGAATATTTAACCACAGCAATCTCGCAAGTGCCTTTGCCTGACATGCAGCAACATATCATTTTTATGTTTTCTTCAGGCAGTAATCTTTGTAAATCTCACTGGAACAGCACCAAACCAAAGTTCCAGCATCATCACTTTGTCCAATGCAGATTCTTGACTCTTGACACCTTGTGCAATGCAGATTCTTAACTCTTGACAAGTTATATAGTTATGCTATGTTATTTAGTCCCTACTAATCTTGAGACCAAACCTACGCCCTTGTATGTACCTATATACAGTGGGGAGAACAAGTATTTGATACACTGCCAATGGGAAAACCCATTGGCAGTGTATCAAATACTTGTTCTCCCCACTGTATGAATTGCCCGTGCAAAATTTTTAATCACAATACAACTGAACTCATTATATAATTCAACAAAGGTTTCTTAAAAGTTGGTGGGGACAATTTGAACATCTTGAAAAGTTGCTAGTGTTATGTCCCTTCCCTCCCAATGCAAACCTATGCCCTTGGGTACATACTGTACATTCATATTGAAAACAATCTAAAATTATCAGGGGTGAAAATTGCTAGAATTTCTCACCGGTGTATTGGTTAAACCTACTAAAACCACTGAAATGCAAAGAAAACTGCTTTTGGCACAGTTATTTCTATAACACATAAAAAAAAAAAAAAAAAAATTTCATTCAAAATTGTATTTTTTTTCAATGATTTGCAAAATAAAAGTTAACAAAAACAGCAGTAAAACTAACCTCAATCTCAATTTCTATTTCCCCTCATTTCCTCACATCTAAATGAAAAATCTCAATTTTAACTACTTAAGAATATAGGATTGACATTAAAATTGAAGTTAATGTAAACATTTACTTTTTGTTTTTTAAATAATAAAGCTATAGTAACATACATTCACAAAAATAAGTACAAAGGACATTATGCACAGTGAAATGGAGTATATTTTGAAGATCGCGCAAACATTGACTTTTTTAAATTATAAGGAAATAAATAAGTAGCCTAACATATATGAACAAAAATATATCCAAAGTGCACATTGACAGATGTTTGAACCTCCCTATCAGAATAAAATAAAATGAAATAAATAAGCCTCTTCAACTCTTTACATGCTCTTAAAAATGTAATACATTTTCTGTTGCATTGCCCTTTTTTATCGCATCAATCCAACAAGCTTTTTTTTCTTTTCTTTTTTGTTCTTCCAGAAAACATGTGCATTTGAACCAATCAGAGCTAACTATCTCTGCTGATCACATGTCAATATGTCAGCCAATAGCGTACCGCACGAATGCTATTTTTAGAACGCAAGGCTGTGTGACGTCACCATCGTAAACCTGAAGGGGGTCAACATAAAAGCGCGTTCGCATACAACCCATGCAAGTACTGCTTGCGTTTTGCCAGTAATCTTTCAAAAAAGAACATGCCGAGTAAACACTGCTGCTATGGAACTTGTACAAATGACTCTAGACATTACGGCCGTCCACATAAGAATGATGTTTTATTCATGTTTCCCGAAGCCAAAAATTCAGAGGGAAATATTGTGAACAATGGATCAACTTGTGCCAACGTCCAAAAGACCAGTTTAACGCCAGCTAGGTAAAGCCTTTCACCTTCATTCAGTAAACATTTTGTTGGGGGCCATGGTCCTACAGATGACAATCCCGATCCATTGCCTGCCACGAAGAGGTAAACCATTTTGATATTCTTACTTATACTTTAGCATGGCAATTTTGCCGTGCTGCTACTGTCTGACAATGAATGACATGGAAAAAATGATAATTTTATTTATTTATCACAACAGTCATGTAGGCTTATTTTTCTAAAATACGGATATTTGAATAAACTAGCCATGCTTGGCCTTGGTCTTTTTTTAGTAAGCCTGTTCATGCCAACAGGTAGGCTCTAGATTTAACAGCTTTACCTTTTCTGTTGTAAAGAAACAACCTTAGTTAAGGGGAAGTGTAAATAAATAGATTTGTTATTAATGAAAAAATTAAAAGTGTTCGTTGGCTGTCACCGAGTCGCATTTGCGATCGCTACACAAAAAATAGCAAAATAAATTACCCCCAAAATGGTCATGGAGAGACATAAGACAACTAGAGAATATAAAATATAAGAAAGACAGGGCATATGGTGGTAAAAGATAGCTTGCTGAAACAGGAGAATGCAATTGTCAGTGGCGTAAGGCAATGTACACAAGAAAAAGGTATTGATAAAAAAGCTACCTCTGGATCAAGTAAGCACTTTTTCCCGTCTTTTTCAGCCATCACACTCAAACCATCCCTTTAACTAAACATTTTTATGTTCTTCCATATCTGTCGCAAGTGAGTTTGGCACCAGGGACATCATTTTTGGACAGAATTGGTAGGTTTGGCTCAGTAAAGATCTCGTTCGTACACTATTTACATGCATCTAGCATGAGGGACAAACCCCAGTTTGACCCCCCTAGCAACAGTTGCTAACGTCAACGGTAACGCTAACAGTACGCTATTGAACTGCCCATTATTGTTGATAATTTATCGATTTAATATGTACAAGTTTATAAATAGGTCATTTCATCAGAGCGACATGTTTAGTATGTTTTCTAATGTGTTATTTCCTTGTGGATTGGGGCAAAGCCACAAGTTGAACTGCTTTGGTGTGTCACTATCCATTTTAACTCAATGATAAGCTTTACCAACCAATGATTTAGATTTTGAAAAATGCAAAAGTATTTGTTACATAGGTCGTCTTGTTAACATCGGAATTTAATTGAGCCACTGTGCGCTTGGATATAATTACTGGGCATATATTTTTACTTGTGTTGTGTGTGTACATACCTCATACACTGCTGACCAAAAGTAATGGCACCCCTGCAATTCTGTCAAATAATGCTCAATTTCTCCTAGAAAATGATTGCAATTACAAATGTAATATCTTCATTTATTTTGCTTGCAATGAAAAAACACAGACGAGAATGGGGGGGGGGGGAGATAATCATTTTACACAAAACTCCAAAAATGGGCCGGACAAAAATATTGGCACCCTTTGAAAAATCATGTGATGCTTCTCTAATTTGTTTAATTAACAGCACCTGTTACTTACCGGTGGCACATAACAGCTGGTGGCAATCCTAAATCACACTTGCAGCCAGTTAAAATTGATTAAAGTTGACTCAACCCCTGTCCTATGTCCTTGTGTGTACCACATTGAGCATGGAGAAAAGAAAGAAGACCAAAGAACTGTCTGAGGACTTGAGAAGCAAAATTGTGAGGAAACAAGTAATCTCAAAGCTACAAGTCCATCTCCAAAGACCTGAATGTTCCTGTGTCTACCGTGCGCAGTGTCATCAATAAGTGTAAAGCCCATTACACTGTGGCTAACCTCCCTAGATGTGGACGTAAAGGAAAAATTGACGAGAGATTTCAATGAAAGATTGTGCGGATGGTGGATTAAGAACCTCGACTAACCTCCAAACAAGTTCAAGCTGTCCTGCAGTCCTAGGATATAACAGTGTCAACCCATACTAGCCATCCGCGACTCCA
The DNA here is from genome assembly GCF_030265065.1 of Corythoichthys intestinalis. Classification (NCBI taxonomy): domain Eukaryota; kingdom Metazoa; phylum Chordata; class Actinopteri; order Syngnathiformes; family Syngnathidae; genus Corythoichthys; species Corythoichthys intestinalis. Next base: position 42,248,613 of record NC_080401.1, read on the forward strand.
TGGTAGGATACCCAGGAAGACCCTACTTCTGATCCAGAGACATACAAAAGCCAAGTTGGAGTTTGCCAAACCTTACCTGAGATAGCCAAAAAACATTTTGGAAGAATGTTCTCTGGTCAGGTGAGACAAAGGTAGAGGTTTTTAGGAAAAGGCATCAACATAGTTTACAAGGGAAAAAATGAGGCCTTCTAAGGAAAGAACACGGTCCCCACAGTCAAACATGGTGGAAGTTCCCTGATGTTTTGGGGGTGCTTTCCTGCCTCTGGCACTGGACTGCTTGTCTGTGTGCATGGCATTATGAAGTCTGAAGACTACCAACAAATTTTGCAGGGCCCAGTGTGAGAAAACTGGGTCTCCCTCATAGGTAATGGGTCTTCTAGCAGGACAATGACCCAAAACACATTTCAAAAAGCAATAGAAAATGGTTTGAGAGAAAGCACTGGAGACTTCTAAAGTGCCCAGCAATGAGTCCAGACCTGAATCCTATAGAACACCTGTGGAAAGATCTGAAAATTGCAGTTTTGGAGAAGGCACCAATCAAATCTCAGAGACCCGAAAAGAATGGTCTAAAATTCCAGCAGAGCATTGTAATAAACTAATTGATTGATACCGGAAGCAGTTGTTCGCAGTTATTTTGTCTAAAGGTTGTGCTACTGAGTATTGGGCTGAGGGTGCCAATACTTCTGTCCAGCACATTTTTGGAGTTTTGTGTAAAATGATAACGATTTAATTAAAAAAAAAATTATCTTGTGTGTTTTTTCATTGCAGGCAAAATAAATGAAGATATTACTACCAAAGCATTTGTAATGGCGCACCGCAAGCAACACGTCACTTCCGCTCATAAATATTCATGATGTTAGCTACTGTTGCTAAGGGAGGACATACCACAGTTTGTTCCCAATAGAAAATGAATGCAAATCCTGTACGAAGGAGATGTTTTTACAAAGCTAAACCTACCAATTCTCTCCGAAAATGATGTCCCTGGTGTCAAATTCACTTGCAAGATGTGTAAGTACATAAAAATGTTCAGTTAAAGAGATGGCTTGAGTGTCGGGGGCTGAAAAACACGAAAAAAACAAGCCAACCTTAGCATAGCCTTAGCTTTTTTATCGACACCTTTTTCTTACGCAACTGACAATGGCATTTTCCTGTTTCAACAAGCTATCCTTTACCACCAGCCCTGTCTTTCCTATACATTATATCCTCTGGTTAGCCCGGTCTGACCGTTCTTGGGGGTAATTTATATTTTGTGTAGCGATCGCAAATGCTACTCAGTGACAGCCAACGAACATTAAATTTTTTCATTGATAGCAAATCTTAATTCTATAATTTATTTACACTTCCCTCTTACTACTACTTTTTTTACTTTTTTTTTTTTTTTTTTACAACAGAAAAGGTAACAGTGGCCGTCAGATACCATTTAAATTCTTTTCAGGTCATTCATTGTAAGCAGTGTTGGCAGTAACGCGTTACTGTAATCTGATTACTTTTTTCAGTAACGAGTAATCTAACGCGTTTGTTTTTCTACACCAGTAATCTGATTAAAGTTAGTTTTCTTAGTGTCTCTGCGTTACTATTTTTTCTTTGCGTCATAACGTATGTAAAATGAAGGTTATTGTAGTCATGTACGAAGAGCATTTTGAACAGAAAATGCTAAAATAAAAGGTTCCCGGTACGTGTTTCCATGACAAACTCTTAGCTATTTCCTGTTTTAGTCTCGTATCACGTGTGTTGTGGGACTGAAGGCATGGGCCAGGCGGGTGGACATTGGAGCCGAGTGTTGACACGTTGCGAGGGAATGTTGATCTGTGGATATCCGTGAATGCAGATGAGTATTTTTCCTACATTCTGGAGGGTATCAGCAAAAGGTTGGACTTCCTACATGCGCGGCCCTTTCGTAGCTTTGCTGTAGCAACGACGGGCAGTCATCGCTCCAAGTCGGCAAGCTTTGTTTACATCATATGCGTGTTGCACATTTATGCCATGAGGTGATGTGTTCGTTTAGCATCTGTGGGATGTGTTGTAAGTCCGATTGAGTGTAAAGTGCTTAGTTGCCGTCACGTTTTGTGGCCAAATTGACCGCCTGTGTGTTGAGAGGTGTACTTCCGGGTTGTGGACGCGCATCCGCGCCCGCCACCACCTTTGCAATTTTGTGCAGTCAGTTTGCATTGTTTTACATTGGCACTGATATGCTGTTAACCATAACCCGAATTTCAGAAGTTTTGACATTAGGCCTAATCTTAGAGTTAGCGGGGTTTAATTGGTCGGTGGAGTTGATTTCAACAAATTCCAAGCAGTTTGTCAGATATTTGTTAGTTTCATGGCTCCGGAGTGGCTAAGCTAGCGCGAAATTCTGATATTCCCCTTTAAATTCAATCATCGGAAAGTCAATTACATGTGATGAAATTTTTCTGTTGTCATTCTTATGTTGAGGCGGCAAAGGGAGAAAAATGGGTAAAAAGTAACTGAGAGATTACTTTTAAAGTAACTTAGTTTGATAATGAAGTAATCAGTAATGTAACTAGATTACTTTTTCGAGGCGTAACCAGTAATTAAATTACTTTTTCAAGTAATCTGTGACAACACTGATTGTAAGACAGATGCAGCACGGCACAACGTCCCGCTAAAAAATAGGTTAAAAATATCAAAATGGCCTAACTCTGTCGTCTGAAAGACCATGCCAACCCAACAAAATGTTTACTGCATATGAAATGTGAATGGATACATCAAGCTGGCGTTGAAAGTCCGCGCAAGTTGATTCATTCTTCACATTTTTTCCTCCGAGTTTTTGTTTTCGGGAAACGTATGAAGAAAACATCCTTCATACAGTATGTCGTAATGTCTAGAGGCATTTCTAAAAGTTCCAAAAAAGCAATGTGTGATCGGCATGTTCGTTTTTGAAAGATTACCAGAGAAAAGTAGCAGAATTTACATGGCCTCGATGCGAGGACGGGTCTATAATGTCCCTTTTCTGCTTTACTTCCGCTTTACGATGCGACGTCACTGTCTAAAAATAGCACGCGTGCGGTATGCCATTGTAATCATTTTTTGGGAGAAATTGAGCATTATCTGACAGAATTGCAGGGGTGCCAATACTTTTGGCCAGCACTGTATATTTGTTTGGACCAACTGAAAATAGGTCTTTGGGTGAACTTCAACCTATTTCAACTCAAGAGAGAGAAAAAAATGAGGGAATAAATTTTGTTAAAGCTGTAAACTTACTAATATCAACAAAACCGATGAATTACTTGACTATAGATCTTGCAATTCCACAGATCGAAAAAAATAATTGTTTACTGTTTGGGAGTCACTGATTATGAAGTCGTCCACTCAAATGAGTTCCCACTGAGTGACATATCTGTTCCATATAAATGCATGTGGTTCATTTTCCAAGGTGTTTTAATTAAACTATGAAAAAGTGTATACAGCATTTGCGTTTAAATTTTTCTCTTTCTTGCAAGACTTCGACTTGTAAAACAACCCCATTCTTTACTTCCGATCATTAATAACTCATGAAATTTTCTTTACTTGTTTGAAAAAAAGCCATTTTGTTTCCTTTGTCAATTCTATAGACATCATGATGTATCATCGGCGTTCATTTTTCTTCCAGTATATTGCACAACCTCAGTATCGTGATACCGTCAGTCTCATGAGTCTCCCTGTGATTGATTCCCACCTCGAGTCCAAAGTTGTTGATATAAGACTTAGAAATAAATTCACCGATCCATCCATCGTAATGAGGCGCTTTTGTCGTTACTTAAAGTTGTTTGAAGTGCTGCAGAAATACAATAATGATGTGGCTGTGAGAGTATTTCTCATCATGAACGATGATTGCTTTGACATAAAATGCATCAGTTTAAATTGTGGTTGTGGATAAAAAATCATGATTAACTTTACTAATAAGCTTATTAAATTGACACATTTTCCACGTGGAAGATTTTTATGTTGTGATGAGATGCGAGTTGAATTTCTTGTCCATACTTCTAAAAAGTTTATTTGGTGCTAGCAACACTGCTCATGACTGAAATGACATTGTACTTTAAGCATGTTGGTTGTGGTGGGACCATCATTCTATAGGTTTTCCCTTCAATTAAATCTTAAAATCTTTAAATCTTATTTAATAAACTGAAAACATACAAAATGCACTTTTTGATGTGTAATAGTTGAGAAAACACAAATAACAGCCATTAGCTCCAGGACATGGCTGTCCGACATGCGGTTAGACATTTTATCAAAGCCGGTACTTTTTTAGCTAATCAAATGCGAGTTTCCTTGATTGCCCGCCCTTCTTCATAATGTCATTTATACCCATTATCACATGCACATTTGCTCCAGTAAATTACTGTTTATACGTGTGGGTGTAATTGATGTTACAAAATGGCTGTACTCGTAAGCGGTGTCATTTTCTGTTTTTAAACGTTTTCTTCATTATAAGTGGTCTAGGAAATTTGCTTACATAAATACTTTGATAGCCATTTTTCAATGAAGCTCAATAATACTACATGTTGTCTGTCCCTTTAAGGTTTACAATCATTTAGCTTGATACAGTGGGGCAAATAAGTATTTAGTCAACCACCAATTGTGCAAGTTCTACTTGAAAAGATTAAAGAGGCCTGTAATTGTCAAAATGGGTAAACCTCAACCACGAGAGACAGAACGTGGGGAAAAACCCCCCCCAGAAAATCACATTGTTTGATTTCTAAAGAATTGATTTCCAAATTAGAGTGGAAAATAAGTATTTGGTCACACACAAACAAGCAAGATTGCTGGCTGTCAAAGGGGTCTAACTTCTTCTAACGAGGTCTAACGAGGCTCCACTCGTTACCTGTATTAATGGCACCTGTTTCAATTCATTATCGGTATAAAAGACACCTGTCCACAACTCAGTCAGTCACACTCCAAACTCCACTATGGCCAAGACCAAAGAGCTGTCGAAGAACACCAGAGACAAAATTGTAGACCTGCACCAGGCTGGGAAGACTGAATCTGCAATAGGTAAAACGCTTGGTGTAAAGAAATCAACTGTGGGAGCAATTATTACAAAATGGAAGACATACAAGACCACTGATAATCTCCCTCAATCTGGGGCTCATGCAAGATCTCACCCCGTGGCGTCAAAATGATAACAAGAACGGTGAGCAAAAAATCCCAGAACCACACGGGGGGACCGAGTGAATGACCTACAGAGAGCTGGGACCACAGTAACAAAGGCTCCTATCAGTAACACAATGCGCTGCCAGGTATTCAAATCCTGCACTGCCAGGCGTGTCCCCCTGCTGAAGAAAGTATACGTCCAGGCCCGTCAGCGGTCCGCGAGAGAGCATTTGGATGATCCAGAAGAGGACTGGGAGAATGTGTTATGGTCAGATGAAACCAAAATAGATCTTTATGGTCGAAACACAGGTTCTCGTGTTTGGAGGAGAAGGAATATTGAATTGCATCCCAAGAACACCATACCCACTGTGAAGCATGGGAGTGGAAACATCATGCTTTGGGGCTGTTTTTCTGCAAAGGGACTAGGACGGCTGATCTGTGTAAAGGAAAGAATGAATGGGGCCATGTATTGAGAGATTTTGAGTGAAAATCTCCTTCCATCAGCAAGGGCATTGAAGATGAGACGTGGCTGGGTCTTTCAGCATGACAATGATCCCAAACACACAGCCAGGGCAACAAAGGAGTAGCTTCATATGAAGCATTTCAAGGTCCTGAAGTGGCCAACCAGTCTCCAGATCTCAATCCCATAAAAAATCTGTGGCGGGAGTTGAAAGTCCATGTTGCCCAACGACAGCCCCAAAACATCACTGCTCTAAAGGAGATCTGCATTGAGGAAAGGGGCAAAATACCAGCAAGTGTGTGAAAAGCTTGTGAAGAGTTAGCGAAAACGTTTGGCCTCTGTTATTGCCAACAAAGGGTACATAACAAAGTATTGAGATGAACTTTTGGTATTGACCAAATACTTATTTTCCACCATGATTTGCAAATAAATTCTTTAAAAAAAAAAAAAATCAAACAATGTGATTTTCTGTTTTTTTTTTTCCACATTCCGTCTCTCATGGTTGAGGTTACCCATGTTGACAATTACAGGCCTCTCTAATATTTTCAAGTGGGAGCACAATTAGTGGTTGACTAAATACTTATTTGCCCCACTATACATTTTTAAATACTGCAACACCTGTAATCTCTACATATGAATTTAATTTGTTTCAGGATCTGATTTGTAAATCCAAATGCTCATATGTCTAGCGGAATTTTCCAATAAGAATTGTAATTATAATTCGACTCATTGATTCCACAGCACAAAAACCAAAGCTAAATCCTTAATGAATACTGCTGGTACAATTACACAAAGCAAAACAAATACATTATAAATACAAATCGTCATAATAACAATAATAATGTAGCGACTTAGGTTCTAATCTGGCCGTTGTGTTTTGCATGCTGTTCCTGAATGCAACGTGTGACTGACGAAACAGTGAGAGTAGAGTTGCAGGTGCGGTAGAGTAGGGAGTTTTCTTGTTTTTTGTTTTGTTTTTTACTTTTTTTCGTGTTGTTGTTAGCGTTGGCTATGGCAGACAGTATCCGTGTATTTCAGAAGTAAAATTATTAAAAACCTGACAAAGCTGGCAACTTCCATACTGATGTTACAATAATAATAATAAATCGGGGGGGGGGCATTTTTCTTGTCACCTTAACTTATAGAGCCTGGCGAACGGAGGTCAGAAGATACTAGCCATATTGTCGAGTCAGTTCAGGCACACCACGCTCATATTTTTCTAGCATTTCCTCCATAATTTCAATAATAAGCGTCACTTTTTTTTTTTTTCCCACCACCTGCACTAACCTTCTTTGGATTTGCGTTGATTTCACTCACAAGAAAATCCGCTGTGCGGGAAATGAATGAATTTACGACGCTGTCATAAATCGTTATATTTCAAGCATGCCTTCATCAGTGTTGTTAATCTTACTTTAAAAGAATAATTAGTTACAAATTACTCACCCCAAAAAGTAATTCCCTCAACGTGAGAGTAATTAGTTACTCGGCAATCAATCATCCAAATGCTCTCTAGAGAATCGCAGACGGGCCTGGACATGTACTGGCTTCAGCAAGGGTACACATCTGGCAGTGCAGGATTTGAGTCCCTGGTGGCGCACTGTGTTACTGATAGTAGCCTTTGTTACTGTGGTCCCAGCTCGCTGTAGGTCATTCACTCGGTCCTCCTGTGTGGTTCTGGGATTTTTTGCTCACCGTTCTTGTTATCATTTTGACGCCACGGGGTGAGATCTTGCATGGAGCCCCAGATCGAGGGAGATTATCAGTGGTCTTGTATGTCTTCCATTTTCTAATAATTGCTCCCACAGTTGATTTCTTTACACCAAGCGTTTTACCTATTGCAGATTCAGTCTTCCTAGCCTGGTGCAGGTCTACAATTTTCCCTCTGGTGTCCTTCGACAGCTCTTTGGTCTTGGCCGTAGTGGAGTTTGGAGTGTGACTGACTGATGTTGTGGACAGGTGTCTTATATACCGATAATGAGGTAAAACAGGTGCCATTAATACAGGTAATGAGTGGAGCCTCGTTAGACCTCGTTAGAAGAAGTTAGACCTCTTTGACAGCCAGAAATCTTGTTTGTAGGTGACCAAATACTTATTTTCCACTCTAATTTGGAAATAAATTCTTTAAAAATCAAACAATGTGGTTTTCTGTTTTTTTTCCACATTCTGTCTCGCATGGTTGAGGTTTACCCATGTTGACAATTACAGGCCTCTCTAATCTATTCAAGTAGGACAACTTGCACAATTGCTGTATGTCGATTTCTTTATTTAAAAAATTTTTTTTTTTACTTGAAGCACAATGAGAATGTAAGAATTCCATGTGTTTCCAGTATGGGACAACACACACCATTGTTAATCCCAGATGGGAAATTGAAGAGTTCCATCAGCAGAGGGTAAAGCAGCAAAACAGATTGTTTTTAATAGGGAATAATAAAGCACTAATAATCATGTTGAACTGAAATGGAGCAGTATGTTCGTTGGGAAAATGCATGCAATAAGAGACGATTCGGGTTGTTTCATGAAGTGGCCCGTGTGTGTGTGTGTGTGTGTGTGTACAGTAAATCTAAATACACATCTGCGGTGTCGATGTGAAACGTGAATATGATGGATGTGCCTGTGTGCAGGTTAGACGTCTGTAGTAAACAGATTGGACTGCAATGGCTGATCAATGGTCTCTGTTCCAGTGTAATTAGACACACAGCGCCACTGCCCGACTCCAGCCACTTCAGCACAATCACAACCCCCTGCCACTTCCTCAAACACACACATACACAAAATCCAGCCTGTGTACAAGTTGAACAAATTCAGTCTTTACATGCACCGAGATGCAGCGTGCGGCTGATCGAAGGCGGCGTTCAGACAATGGCGGCAGCAGCAGGTGGAGACCACACGTGGATGACATCTTTCTTTCTTTACTCCAATTTTCTTTTGCGTGTTTACAGAGACAGCGGGGTAGCCGAGGTCGAACGCGCGGCCCGTTTAGGCGTGTTTCGATCCCTCGGTTGGCGGGGGAGTGTTGGTGGCTGCCGAGGTGGTGGCGCCTTAACATTCCCACTCGCCACTTATCCACCTGTCTACCTCTGCCCCCTTCTTTACCCACAATGCACCACTATATTAACTATTAATCCCTGCCTTCTCTGCTTTCTGCCTTGGCTCCCGAGCGTCAAATAAGTGTTTTGAAATGTGCTCCGTGTATGGGAAGAGGAGCTAGTCTCAAGTGTTTGTGTTTAGGGGGTGGGGTGGAAGGTTGGGTTATAAATACCCTCTCAGAGCCCAATAGAGTGGGCTCCAGCGGGCTGTGTTTGAAGTAGCAGACTGTAGACCCGCTCGGGGTGGGTAGCGGGGGATAGTCTGACCTCAGTCCCAGCAGAGAGCCCCCCCCTCTGCCCGGTTCCTACAGCAAAGTCGGTCAATATCTTGCTTTTCTCCTACGTTGGCCGGCCCCTCTTCATCCCTCCCCTCCCTTCGTTTCTCCTTGGCTGCAAAACACACAAAATCTTCTCCGTCCAATCTTTTCTTAGCCTCATTTTATAGCACAAAATGCTTACTTTTGTTCAACGCTCGCCCGGGTGCCCCGTCGTGACTCAAACTGCATTAATATTGAATCAAACAGTAGAAGTGGGAGCGTCCCCCCGACCCTTACCCCCACCCACTCTCTTCAACTCACCCCATGTTCCCCCCCTTCACCGCAGGCTGGCTCCTTGTCTGCACTTCGCAGCATGCAAGGAATATTCCCATTGGGCAGGGCACATGGATTTGCTTTAAGTCAACTTTTATATGGCGATAAGAATGGAGCTGGAGAATCTATTCTCGCAGGTGCATGGACCAACTTTACGAGCGGCTTTGCTGGAAGACTGGTCGCCACCAAGCAGCAAAAAGGGATAAAATGAAATATTTTTTGACGAGGTGGTTTGGTTCAGTACAGATTTTAAGGACATACAGTCAGAAGTTTACATAGGCCGCTTTTGCTTTGGTCAACCACTAATTGTGCAAGTTCTCCCACTTGAAAATATTAGAGAGGCCTGTAATTGTCAACATGGGTAAACCTCAACCGTGAGACACAGAATATGGAAAAAAAACCCAGAAAATCACATTGATTTTTTAAAAAATTATTTGTAAATCATGGTGGAAAACAAGTATTTGGTCGATACATAAAGTTCATCTCAATACTTTGTTATGTACCCTTTGTTGGCAATAACAGAGGCCAAACATTCTCCTTAACTCTTCACAAGCTTTTCACACACTGTTGCTGGTATTTTGGCCCATTCCTCCATGCATATCTCCTCTAGAGCAGTGATGTTTTGGGGCTGTCGTTGGGCAACACGGACTTTCATTTCCTTTCTCACCCCGTGGCGTCAAAATGATAAGAACGGGGAGCAAAAAATCCCAGAACCACACGGTTGGACCGAGTGAATGACCTACAGAGAGCTGGGACCACAGGTACAAAGGCTACTATCAGTAACACAATGTGCCGCCAGGGACTCAAATCATGCCCTGCCAGACGTGTCCCCCTGCTGAAGAAAGTACACGTCCAGGCCTGTCTGCGGATCGCTCGAGCGCATTTGGATGATCCAGAAGAGGACAGGGAGAATGTGTTATGATCAGATGAAACCAAAATAGAACTTTTTGGTAGAAACACAGGTTCTCCTGTTTGGAGGAGAAAGAATACTGAATTGCACCATACCCACTGCCAAGCATGGGGGTGGAAACATCATGCTTTGGGGCTGTTTTTCTGCAAAGGGAGGGAGTGAAAATCTCCTTGCATCAGCAAGGGCATTGAAGATGAGACGTGGCTGGGTCTTTCAGCATGACAATGATCCCAAACACACAGCCAGGGCAACAAAGGAGTGGCTTCGTAAGAAGCATTTCAAGGTCCTGGAGTGGCCTAGCCAGTCTCCAGGTCTCAACCCCATAGAAAATCTGTGGAGGGAGTAGAAAGTCCGTGTTGCCCAACGACAGCCCCAAAACATCACTGCTGTAGAGGAGATCTGCCTGGAGGAATGGGCCAAAATACCAGCAACAGTGTGTGAAAAGCTTGTGAAGAGTTACAGGAAACGTTTGGCCTCCGTTATTGCCAACAAAGGGTACATAACAAAGTTTTGAGATGAACTTTTTGTATTTACCAAATACTAATTTTTCAACCATGATTTGCAAATAAATTCTTTAAAAATCAAACAATGTGATTTTCTGTTTTTTTTCCCACATTCTGTCTCTCATGGTTGAGGTTTAACCATGTTGTCAATTAGAGGCCTCTCTAATATTTTCAAGTAGGAGAACTTACACAATTTGTGGTTGACTAAATACTTATTTGCCCCACTGTATGTCACACCCAGAGGTGAAAGTGGGCCGAAACGGTCTGGAATGCCGTTCCGTTATAAAATTCTGAAGCAGAACGGTGCTTTGATCGGCAACTGTCAAACCTCCATGTTAAAAAAAATTATACTATACCCTTCCTGGACTCCAGTTGTACGTTCAATGGTGTACCGCAAGCAACACGTCACTTTTGCTCATTACTATTCGTGACTTAAGAAATTGTGGCTTGGCGGGTCAACCTCCTGTTTGTCCCTAATCGTAAATGCATGGAAATAGTGTACAAAAGATGTTTACTGAGCTAAACCAACCAATTCTGTTCGAAAATGATGTCCCTGGTGCCAAATTCACTGGTAAAGATGTGGAAAAACATACAAATGTTCATTCAGTTAAAGAGCCAACCTTTATCGACCCGTTTTTCTTGTGTGCATTGCCTTACGCCGCCGACAATGACATTCTCCCGTTTCAACAATCTATCCTTTACCAGCATATGCCCTGTCTTTCTGATATATTATATCCTCTGGTTGTCTTACATCTCTGACCAATCCATTTACATCGCTATTTTTGTGTAGCATTCGCAAATGGTACTCAGTGACAGCCAGTGTTTTAGTTAATGTAATGCAGTAGCTGTTTTCCGAAATTTCCGGGTTCGCAGTGAGTCAGCAACAGCCCCACTTTTGCGAAATATACGATGTTTATTGATTAGAAAATGCAGGATAAATGAGATTTATTGATTAAAATCCCACAAGAGCAAGCAAACACGCATCAAAACAAGAACAAGTGGTAACTATGACAGTAGATCTAGTTTGTCAATCCTAGAATCCCTGCGTTACCGTTACAGCACAACAAACTGTTCCTTAAAGAAAATCGCTTACCGTTGACAATTGAGCGGGGAGCCAACGCTCCGGCAAAACGGCAAAGGAACAAAGCCAAGCGACCCGTACGTAATCCTCTGGCAGACTTCGGGGGGGGGGGGGGGGGGTTGGGGAATCTCCCGGCTCTTATAGGCACGTCTGACGAGGGTGGCCACTCCTCGCCCCAACGATAACGCACCACCCGAACTTGTGTGACTCCCCCCCCAGGGTATGAGATTCCCCCCCAGTTGAGGCTCCCTGCGGTTAAAGTAGAATGTTTATTTAAGTTATCTCGTGAGATACCCTCCTAACTATGGAACCCAAGCGCGTACTATGGTGCAAAACAAGTTATCTCGTGTGATTCCCTCCTAACTATGGAACCCAAGCGCACACTATGGTGCAAAACAAGTTATCTCGTGTGATTCCCTCCTAACTATGGAACCCAAGGTGAAAAACAATAACAAGGCGTTACAATCTAGGTCACAGAGCCAATCATACATCACAAAGGCATAATGTGCCAATTTTAAGGCATCACATAATATTTTCTCCCGTCATTCCGCCCTTTGACCCGGATTGAATTTATCATAAGGCATAATGTGCTAATTCACTTCGGGTCACATAATATTTTCCCCATCAGTAGCCTAATGGTTGTGTATAACCCATTGTGTTTTTATAGGTATAACTGCCAAAAGCATTTTTTTTTTTTTTTTGCATTTCTGTGGTTTTAGGCTTGCCCCCCCCCTCAAAAAATATAAAAAATCTCTCTGTGGGTACTTATGTCAAATGGGTTCCAGCAAGAAATTCTGACACACTTGAGTATAGGTCACACTACTTGAGTACAAATTGCATTTCCTCTATAGATCAAGAACAAACAATAGTAATAATAAAAAGTCATCTGTTAACGAACACATGAACGGTTTTCAGATAACAATAGCCAAAACCTGGCTAACATGCTAACATAACCATAAAAAATAAAGTGCAACATATTGTCTGGCAAATACAATAAAATACAGCAACCGTAACGTGAATATGAACCGGAATCTTTACAGAACATGTCTTTTCAGACATAGGAAAATGCTTTCATCACAAAGTGAGCTGTCACGCTAGCTGGTCTGGTCTCTAAAACCAGACTGAACAATGACATTTTCAATGACAAGAAAAGGCATGCTATAATGTATATAAAAGTGATTTCTTTTCTGTGATGTACACCAGTGTCTGGCAACTTGGTTAGCAATGCCATCATAAATGGTCCCGCGCCATCCCATTCAAAAGTTTATGATCTCGACCTCGGGCCTAGGATCAAGCAGCTGCCAGACTTTGCGGTCCTTCTAGTTTGTAATCTTGTTCTTTTCTTGCTGCTTGTCATAAGTTTTTAGTCCAGACTGCGGGCTGTTTTGTTATTTCAATGCGCGATCCAGTTGTATCAGTGTGCGATCCAGTTGTATTATGTCTTCGTCATCAACTTTTGCATCCGTAGTTGAACATTCCCACTTGTATTCAGACAGCAACACCTATTGCAAATGATCCGTAAAGCCTGAGTTATGCTCCTGCATTGCGGTGACGGCAAAATGACAACAGCTTCAATGAGCATTCGATAGTTCTGCGGTGAGGGAACGCGTTAGTCTGTAGTTTACCGCTAAGCCACTAGAGGGGTGTGGCGTTGTGTTTGTACGGTTTTGGGGCACGCTTGTCGACTTCCTCTAGTTTAACAGCGAAAAAATAAACAATGCAAGATGGAAAACATGAATGTGGATCTTCAGCTCATCAACATTGAATAAATGTTGATCATACAAATGTTGAGGTGCAGGTGACGCAGAAGATGGTTTTGGGGCGGTCTGTCCGACTTTTGATACCGCACATACAAACTGACTTGACAATGCCGCCGTAGAATGTCTAGAATCTCAACGGTCTTCCTCCGACCTCCGTTCGCCAGTCTTTATAAGGTTACAATTATTATTGTGGTAACATCGCCAAAACATCCAATAATTTATTCCAGAACTTGTGCAACAAAGCATGCCTATTGTCCACCGCAGCTTGACAAAGTGAAAGTAATAAGTCCTCCTTCTCTCCCTCACTCTGTCAAGTCAGCCACGCTGTGCGTTCAGGTACATCGCGCAAAACACATCTGCCACATTAGAACCCCATTCGTTACATTATTACAGGTATTATTATTATTATTATTACTATTATTTAGGACTGCCAAACAATTAAAATTTTTAATCGAGTCAATCACAGCTTAAAAATTAATCGTAATTAATCGCAATTCAAACCATGTATAAAATATGCCATATTTTTCTGTATGTTATTGTTGGAATGGAAAGATAAGACACAAGACAGATACTGTATATACATTCAACATACTGTACATAAGTGCTGTATTTGTTTATTATAACAAATCAACAAGATGACGTTAACATTATTAACATTCTGTTAAAGCGCTCCATAGATAGAAAGACTTGTAGTTCTTAAAAGATAAATGTTAGTACAAGTTATAGAAATTTTATATTAAAACCCCTCTTAATGTTTTCGTTTTAATAAAGTTTGTAAAATTTTCAATCAAAAAATAAATTAGTAGCTCGCCATTGTTGATGTCAATAATAATTATGGTGCTGAAGCCTGAAACCCTTAAAATCAGTCGCACCCAAGCGCCAGCAGAGGGCGAAAAAACACCCAAAAACACAAGTAACAAGTGGAAATGACACTTTGCTGTCATTTTAATCTGAGCGGGGCATGTGCGTTAAATGCGTCAAATATTTTAACGTAATTTAAAAAATTAATTACCGCCTGTTAACGCGATAATTTTGACAGCCCTACAATTATTATATTATTATTATGATTTTTATGCATAATTTATTTGTTTTTCTCTGTGTAATTGCTATTTGCAGTAGCACCAGCAGCATTTATTAAGGATTTAGTGTAGGTTTTCAGGCTGTGGAACGAATTAATGGGATTATAATGTATTCTTATGGGAAAATCCTGCTCGACATACAACCATTTTGACTTACAAACAAGGTACAGGAACAAATTAACTTCGTATGTAGAGGTACCACTGTACTGTATGTATTTATTAGTTTTTTAATTGGAAAACAAACCAAAAAAAATCTGCGTGAGGAATTTTGTGAATTCTTGCTGCACCCAAGAATCACCCAAACAATCTACACCAGTCCCTCAATAATTTGAGTTTGGGACTCCTGGGCTATACACTCAGAGGAATTATTATCATTATTTTTTTCAAACATGTTTGCTGCTATTGATGACGATAGACATCCAATCCATTTTGACTAGGAAGGGCTTGTAGCGATCATTCGCTGACAGTGCCCCTCAGTCAAAATGGATTGGGCATCTATCTCCACCAATGACATGCGATTAGTTATCCTATCTTCGCAGTAACCCACTTTTGTATACTTACCTTGTTTTGTGTTTTTCTCCCTCTCTGCCTCCCACTTTCATCCCCATCCCTCCCACTGCTGCCATCCACGCCAAGCCTGCAAGCGCAAAGAACAGGAGCAACACAAGGACCGCAACACGGCACCCAAAAAGCAACGCCTGGTCTTCACCGACCTGCAGAGGCGTACGCTCATCGCCATCTTCAAGGAGAATAAGCGACCATCCAAAGAAATGCAGATCACCATCTCCCAGCAGCTCGGGCTGGAGCTCAGTACCGTCAGCAACTTCTTTATGAACGCGCGACGCCGCTGCGTGGACCGCTGGCACGACGACCACGGTACCAGCCCCGGGCAGCCGGGAACCTCCGCCACTACCTTCTCAAAGGCTTGAGAGAAGGAGAAAGCGTAGGAGGACCCATACACAACTTTCCCTGGCCTGGACTGTCCGAGTACGCCCCCACCCCTACGAGTAAAAAAAAAAAAAAATCCTTTGTGCCATGCAATCATCTTTTTGTCAAAAATCGTCAAGCTCTAAATGGGGAAATAGGTAAAGTCAGGTCCACTCTGTGTTACTCACAAGGACAATCATTAATTCTGAGATTTTTTGTTTTGAAAGGAAATCATCCTTAGGGCATCTAAGTTAAGAGACACCAAAGATTTTTTCTGTTGTTGTTGTTGGACGGTATTGGGCACAACCGACGTAGCCACTGATTCCGACTCCCTCCCCGCCCCACGTCACCGGCAATAAACCTGATACAACAGCACATAGCCTTACTATCCGAGCCCGACGCCACACACACAAGATCGTCTTAAACCAAACCGACGTATAGGCTTTCCTCGCCTCTACCTCCCCCACATCTCAAAGGTATTCCCCGATGGCCGGCCATCTCACAAAGCAGCTCTGCCTGATCACACGGCCGACTAATGAATTGAAAAATGAATCGATGCGGACGGCGAGCTGGGCCTCGACCTCTCCCTCAAGGCGAAAATGAAGACGCTCGGCGGCAGGTCTTCCGGGCCCAGGTCTATATTTTTTTTTGCACAGATGTTGGAGGGCCTGCCATTGTAAAGCCTGAGCCCAGAGTTCTTTTGAACCGCGGGAGAGGCCTGGCGACACGTCTGGACGAGCTCTTTGTTCCGCCGGGAGGTTTTTTTTCTCTTCTTCTCTGATCGATAAGCCGAAAAGCGACGGCTAAG
The DNA here is from genome assembly GCF_030265065.1 of Corythoichthys intestinalis. Lineage (NCBI taxonomy): Eukaryota > Metazoa > Chordata > Actinopteri > Syngnathiformes > Syngnathidae > Corythoichthys > Corythoichthys intestinalis. The sequence goes on from NC_080401.1 coordinate 42,264,911, forward strand.
CGACAAAAACACGCTAGGGCATCCGTCCTGTTTCTACAGGGAGAGTGAAAGAAGCACCCAGTGGAGATGGTGGCACAAAAGGCCCCATGTAACAGCAGCACACCTCAACAGCAGAGCCGCAGTGCGCCCTGCCGGCCAAAGCGTAGAGGAGAGTGGCACAACACCTTAATCAATAAGCAGCCATTACCCTATTGTTGCTCCTGGATAAGAGAGGGGGGTGGTTCAACCCAGTTGGAAAATTGCAGGGATCAAGACCAAAAAGTTTGACAGCGTTACAAACAAAAAAAATGAGGGGGAAAAAGGTACACAAACAAAACGAGGCGCAATAGCAGTTTACTATTTATTTTGGGAGGCTTCGTTGTTCCATTCAAAGGAGTATTTGGGCCACAATGAAAGGGAAAAAAAAACATTGTATGAGTGCGAGAAAGAAAGTCAAGATCGAAGGAAGCAAACAAAGTCTAGCAGTAGGTAATCCTAACTATACACTGCAAGAAAAAAAATGCTCGTCAGAAATTCTTTCTTCACCTCCCTTCATAAAATGACAAGTATTACATATTTTGTCCATCAAAAAGAAATATTGAACATTGTAAACATTCTAGAGCAGTGGTTCTCATGCTTTGTACACAAAGTCCTACCTCAAAAAAATACTTAATGGCTGCCATTACGGCACAAGATGTCCAACTCATTTTTAACTGGGAGGGCTAGCAGCATAGGCGGAGTTTGACTTTTGGGGCGGGGGGGGCAAAACATGTTGATGACCCCGAAACGCAGTGTCAGCAATAAAATTAACTTACAAGAATATTTATAATACTAAGTTGACAATGAGCGTTTTTTTTTCCCCCATCATTCTTGAGGGGAATTCTAAATCAGGCTGCTTAGGCAATACTTTTCGCCAAGATTGTCATCCATTGAATATGGTACGCCCGCAGGTGTCATGCCAATGTAGTTACCCCAGTCAAAAATTGGTATTCCCTGGGCGCAGCAATATGGAGGTACATTTGTGTCTTTATTATTCAACCCAAAAAAATGTCGCTTCAATTAAAAAAAATAAGTGTTTGAATGCAAAAATAAATTTGAAACGCAATGTGTTTGAATGCAAAAATACATTTGAAACTCAAAAGACTCCCCCCCCAAAAAATGCATGTGAAAGCTATTTTTCTTTGATTTTTATTTTATTTATTTTAATTTATTTATTTTTGACTGAAGTCAAGTTAATTTGATTGAAGCAACTTTTTTGATTGAATATTTGAGACTGAAAAATTTGCATTTGAACACTTCATTTTTCATTGAAAAAGTTTTCTTTGATTGAAGCAATCCTTTTTTGGGGCCATATTATGATTAGGACATTTGTGTCTAAATCATTCAATCCCTAAAAAAGTTGCTTCAATCAAAAAAAATATTTTTGGTCAAAAAAAAAAAAATTAAAAAAAAATTTTCCCCCCCAAGACACATTTTTTTTTTTTTTTTTTTTTAATATGCAAAGCAAATAACCGTCTAAGGTGCTCGAAAAATAATTTTGACCCATTATAAAAATATATATTTTTGTTGCAGTTTTATTGCTTTGCAACTTTTATATATACAGTATCTAGGAAAGTCAATTACATGCAATGACACTTTTCGGACACCAGGGGGGGCCTGTCAATGGCATGCAATGCGTTAAGTACCACCATCCATAGGCGGAGTTTGACTTTTGGAGCGGGGGGGTCAAACATGTTGATGACCCCAAAACAATGTGTCAGCAATAAAATTAACTTTCAAGAATATTTATTTTCGTTTTTTGTTTTCCATCATTCTTGAGGGGAATTCTAAATCAGGCTGTTTAGGCAATACTTTTCACCAAGATCCATTGAATATGGTACGCCCGCCGGTGTTGCTTCAGTCAAAATATATATTATCGAACAAAAAAAAAATGTCACTCCAATTAAAAAAAAAAAAAAAACAAATTTGAAATTTCAAAACCCCCCAAAAATGCACGTGAAAGCTATTATTCTTTCTTTATTATTTTAATTATTTTTATCCTTATTCTTCAATAAAAAAGAAAAAAAATTCAATCATAGAAAAGGTTTTTGAATGCGAAAAAATATTTGAGATTGAAAATTTTGCATTTGAACACTTAATTTTTTAATTGAAAAAAAGTTTTCTTTGATTGAAGCAATCCTTTTTGTGTTTGGGCCATATTATGATTAGGACATTTGTGTCTGAATCATTCAATCCCCCCAAAAAGTTGCTTCAATCCAAAAAAAAAAATATATATATATATACATATATATTTACAATCAAAGAAATAAAAATTTAAAATATTTTTTTTCTAATTTTTGTTTTGTTTTTGAAAATCATACTTTAAGGTCACCAGGGGGGCCTGCCCCCCCCTTAAAATCCGCTTATGCCACCATCATGGCTAATATTAAAAATTGAGAGAAGTAGTCATCAAATATGAGAAAAACATGACTGTCAGCCACTGTAACTGTTTGGAAAGTAACATTGTGGTTAAATATAGGAACATAAGTAGTAAGGATAAGCAATGATACAATTATATTTGATTACACTTAAAAGTTAAGTAAAATTCGACATCAATTAGCATTTTAAAGTTAACAGTCTGAAAAAATTAATGTGACTGTATTGTACTGGATTATGGAAAATGCAAAAGATAGATAAAAATAAAAAGTAGTTTTCAAAATGGATGGATATAATATTTTATACCCTCATTCTCTTAAATACCTGCCAGCTTTTACAAAAATGATTAATATTGTTTAAAAAAATGTTTCCTGACAAATCTGAATAAATGACTCATTTTAAGAAGGCGTCGAAACAAAATATAATATAAAATACAGTTTAAACTAGCGGAGCACTCAGTCACCTAAGCAGCCAAATTCAAAGCATCGCCAAATTGTTTACCTCTGTGACATTTGACCTTTTCTCATCGTATCACCTACCCTGCAAATTTGAATTAGGCTAATCGATTATCAATTTATTGCAAAATTCTTGATTTTTCTCAATGATCTTTGACCTCATAATCCCAGAATTTAATCATGTTTTTCATTTTATATATATATATACATATATATATATATATATATATATATATATCAAAATACTTACGAATTACAAGCTACTTCTCATAGTAACGTAGTAGTAATATTATGAATTTTTTTTTCTCGTACTATTACGAGGAAAAAAAAAACATTTCGCTGAGCTAATGTAGCGGAATAAACTGCTACTTTACATAGTGCTTTGCCTCCATTAAAATCCACAATATTGAAAGCATCTTGTGTTTTCGAATCAGTTTTATAAATAAGGAAAAGGAAATCCTTCATATTATGGCTCATCTACATCAAATCATTTCATATTTAGAATGATTTATAAGCTTCCAACACTTCGTCGTAGCTCCTAGCTACGTGTAGCTTTACAACATAATTGATGTTTAGAACAATAATAATTGGAATAATATTGTGCATCTCCTGAATCTATATTTTAGAATCTACTTCATAAACATGGAAATCCTTTATCTTTTGGCTGTTATACATCAAATTATAATCAGCAAATAACTTTACATTGATGCTTCATTGTAGCTCCCAGCTAAGGTAAATTAATGTAATGTGTAGCGGCTTACACTATGTAAAAATTAGTGTTGCACCGATACCATTTTTTGGGCCCGATACCGATACAGATACCTGGCTGTGCAGTATCGGCCGATACCGATACCATTCCGATACCACTGTTTGCAAAAAAAAAAAAATAATAATAATTATATATATATATATATGTATGTATGTATGTATAAGGGATTCAACGATACAGTCACGGTTCGGTACGATTTTCGATACAATTCAATACATTTAATGCTCTGAAACAAAATACAACTGTTATTATTATTATTTTTTTTTGGGGTAACAAGCAAAAATAACAGTGCCATCATATAAACAAGCATTTTAGTGCATAATATTTATGTGCCCACTTCTTACTGATCTGAAGAAATTTTGTATATAAGTGCTGAGAACAATCTTTACTGTTTGTAAAGTGGGGCACACTGTTGATTGCTGCAGCTCTCTTAGCAGCTATATTTACCATATAAGCAAAACATCCTATTGGTGTTCTGAGTCCATCTGTAACATGTGCCGAATTAACAGTATTTGCAGCATTATCTATAGTCACTGGTATGGATTGATTTGGCCTGCTTAACTTCCATTCAGTCATGGCGGTTTCTAATTCATCAATGGACAATATGGCGTCGCTCTGGGCTCACGCAGCTAATGGCATGGGATCTAATGTAGAACATCTAGGTTGCTATTTGATGATATGTAGTGTGTGCGCGCGAGAGTTAGCATGGGATCTAACATAGGACATCTAGGTTGCTATCTGATGATATCTAGTGTGCGTACTGCGCCGCTTGAGTGTTTTCTGCCCACAGAAGTCACTTCTGCTCATTACTGCACAGCACCAGCATATGAGAATCGACTTTCATAAACAGGACGAGTTTGAAGTACGGCGCTCTTAATTTGCCACTCATTGTTCATCATGAAACCATGAGTTTGCTTAGTCTCTCACGGTCTTAACCTTTCTGATCCCATTGGCGCTCGAACAGCGGGCGTTAGCTTACGCATGCTAATCGTTTGTGAATGCCATTTTAGAAAAGCAGCGTAACATCGCGGATATGCATTGTAGTGAACATCCTGAATATTGAAGACGAGGATATTTTCGTTTGGTAAATTCAAGACAAAAACATACAGATGTCATGCATCGGGATTTGGGAAGTTAGCTCACGTGGGGAAGACAGTTCATTTGCGCTCCAGTGACGCCAGTAGATGGTATCGGCGCCCTAAATGTTGGTACTCGTCGATACCGATACCACCAATTCAGGCCGGATCGGCGCCCCCTGCCGATACTGGTATCGGTATCGGTGCAACTTTTAGTAAAAATACTTTTTTTTTCTCGTAGCAACAGTACAACTTTAATCCCGTATTTTTTTTTCTTCTTTATTTGGCCCTAATTCTCCGTCTTAGTAATGAATGTAACAAATACAGAACTGGATTAAAAAAAGGCCAGTTTGAACATTAAATTCAGTAAATATTTAGTGAATTTCATTCTTTTTGTGAAAAAATACTATTGAAAAAACATTGTGCTATGAAAACCACTGTTTTAGAGAAAAACTATTTCCTTGACAAATTACATCAGAGAAAAAAAAAAAAAAAATTAAACAGGTTCAGTGCCATTGACTGCGATAGACGAGCCGTCTATCGTTGTCAACGGCAACAAATACGTTAAAATAACCTCAGCTCCGCTTCTCTTCAGTGTGGCTTTAATACTCTTCACGTATTGATATTTCCATGCCATCTCGAAACAACACGCACATACACATAAAGGGGTTATCTGTAGCCAACACTCAAGCTGTCAAAATGCTACAATAAATTTTGTGCCAATGCTTTACTGCCTTAATTCCAATCAGACAACACGGTAGTGGGCCGACACACACTGGTGACAGGCGGTGTGTGCGCGCGCCATAGCAATCAACAATCAGCTTTTTTCTCCTAATTAAAATTAATAGACAAACCTCCAAAGACAATACACAAGAGCCGAAAGTGTCGCAAATACTCCAGAAAAAGGCGCTCATTGTTTGTTGTTTTCTACCTCCCCTTCACCCTTTCCTCTCTATAACGATGCGGGTATTCAATTAGTACCATAGACACAAAGTTTCTATTTCTTGTTACTATTGTGCATAAAGTAAGGCACCTTGTTGATAAATTAAAAAACAAACAAACAAAAAAAAAGGTAGGACTTTCTAAAAGAGCGACGTGGCTAATGAAAGATGTTTTTTGGGTTGATTTTGGCATTCGAATGGACTCTGAGGAGACGTTTTCCACGAGAAGAAGGAGAAAAACTAACTTTAGGGGCATTTTTATGTCAGAACTGTGGTACTTTTTGAGCCCTTGAACCAGAACGGACAAAGAAAAACAACACTGGTGTGTGTTTGAAAGCTCGGGACTTTTCAACGTGTGGTCTTCAGATGCAACTGTAGCATTTCCAACAATGTAGTCAGAGTAGTACAGAGCTTGGATACGGGAGTTGAACACACTTAACGTCACCTTGCTATAAGCAGTGAGTTAAGACCGCAAAAAAAAAAAAAAAAAAAAAAAAAAAAACGACGAGCTACAAGGGTGGTACCAAAAAACAAAACAAAACGGGGTGGGAGGGTTGAATATACGGCGAATCAGCTCGAGTGCTGACAAAAATGTTTGTAGTGAGAAAACCGATGATGGCTACCTCACTAAACTGAGTGGTTTGTGAAACCGCCACGAATACCAAAGATACTGCAGCCTACTGCTCCTAAACTGCCTGGGGGGGGCACCCAAAAATGTACAAAAACACACATTCTGGTTGTAACAGCGCAGTCAGACTGCAGTTGGCCAAATACAAGGTTGGTGGCCAGCTTGCAGGACAGAGTTGAGTGCCTTTTCCCTTCAACCACGGGTGGGACTGCACTGGACACGCAAACATACGACACACACAAACATGCAGGAGGGTAGCACACCCTTATCCCCCGCCCCAAACAATGCACCCGTAATTGGATGGACAGTAACGGGGGAGGAGAGGCGGGAGAGGGACACGGGCTGTGTCAGCATTTTCTCCCATATTGACTTTCCATCTTGATACACTAGAATACAAGCACTTTATCATGTAGAAAGTCTATAAAACAATCTCTGTACGCTATTTATTTCAATCCAAATGATATGTTAGCTCCATCTGTCACACTTTTTTTGTGTTTTAAGCTCCCACCCCTCCCGCCCGGTGCGTCCGCTGCCTTTTTTTGTTGTTTTTTTTGTTGTTTGCCTCTCTCGCATCAGAGATATTTTTGTGTAACAGAGACAGAGGGAGGCAAAAAGGCAAGAGGTGCCGGGCGCCCGGAGGGGTTTTCTACTTGGTGTTAACGCATCATCTCAGTCCGCTTGTGCAAGCACAGAGGCTGCACTGTTAAAAGTGTGGAAGACTCACAAAAAACGAAAAAAAGAAAACCCTCACCTCCCCCGACCTTGTCCATCCATCCTCCGCCTCCCCCCCAGCGAGCGCTAAGAGCCGGTAGGCCTGTGTTTGACAATTAATTCTGAAATACCTCAAAAACCTTTCATGTAAACTTTATGTAATTTAAAAACTGAAAATAATACTGCTAATGATAAACGATGATTATGAAACTATGACACTATGATAGTTAGTTTTGAAACTTGTGACTTGAAGCTTTATACTGTTAAAAAAAGATTTTTCTTTTGTTTCTTTTGCTCATTTTTCCTTGTACTTTTGCTGTTTTTGCCACGGCATGTACTTGTTTTCATAAAAGGAAAAGACAAGGTGAATGTGTGGAATGGGTGGAGGGCCACAAAAGAGACAGAAGACAAGATGGATGTTTAGTTCTGAGACCAGTAACAAGGCAGAACATTGGAATGGAAAGATTCGGGCATTGATAGACCACTTTTCATATGACGTCTTCACTTGAGCTGTTTGTGTTCAATCAAATGCAACACAAATGGTCAAGACATTTTTTTAGGGAGATTGATTTAAAAATGCTTTATGGTAGTGGTGTAACAGTTAATTGATCTGGATCGATATATCAATTTGTTAAGCACAATCAAATTGAAATAAATCAAAACTAGGGCTGTCAAACGGTTAAAAATTTTAATCGAGTTAATTACAGCTTAAAAATTAATTAATTGTAATTAATTGCAATTCAAACCATCTATAAAATATGGCATATTTTTCTGTAAATTATTGTTGGCTTGGAAAGACATAAGACTGATATATACATTCAACATACAGTACATAAGTACTGTATTTGTTTATTATAACAATAAATCAACAAGATGGCATTAACATTATTAACATTCTGTTAAAGCGATCCATGGATAGAAAGACGTAGTTCTTAAAAGATAAATGTTAGTACAAGTTATAGAAATTTTCAATCAAAAAATAAACTAGTAGCTCGCCATTGTTGATGTCAATAATTACACAATGCTCATGTGGTGCTGAAACCTATAAAATCAGTCGCACCCAAGCGCCAACAGAGGGCGACAAAACACACTTCCCAAAAAAAAAAAAAAAAAAAACCCAAGTAACAAGTGGACATTACACTGTGCTGTCATTTTAATCTGTTTGAGCGGGGCATGTGCGTTAAATGCGTCAAATATTTTAAAGTGATTAATCAAAAATAAATAAATAATTTTGACAGCCCTAATCAAAACACAAAATATTGTGCCCGTTAACGCGATAATTCTGACAGCCCTAATGAAAACACAAAATATCACTATCTTTTGAATATGTCGTTTTATTAACTCATTGGCTGCTATGGACAAGGGGTGTGACAAAATATCGAAATGGTGATATATCGTGATACTTTGTATCCCAAAAGGTTATCGATATACTCCTGCCAAGAATCGAGATAACGTTTTATAAAGCTGTCAATGTTGAAAAAAAAATAAAAAATAAAAAGGAACCAACAAGTTGCTACCAAAATCTTCCACCATAATAGTGTCTCAGTTAACTCTAAGGCTGCATTGACAGTGCTCGAAACCCAATCCATTTAGACTAGAAACTTTTCGTTCATTCGAAACCAGAGCATTCGCAGTCATTCTGTCTGATATTTAGGGCATTTACAGGTCACTTACCTGTTCATTTTAGGGCATTTACAGGTCATTTCCTGTTCTGTAACTCAGAATAAACAGGAAGTGACCCATAAAATACGCCAAAATCAACAGGAAGTAACTGATCATCAACAGGTAAATGACCTTAATTGGCCTAAAATTACCTCATTGCCTGGCAATGGCTGCCAATGACGGCGAATCATTCGCTGCCATCCCTCCCACTTCAAACGGATTGAATGTCTACTAGTGATGTACTCGTTCCAATTCACAGCAGAAGCTTGTTTTTCTGATTATTAGTTGTTTGTAGAATATCCGAGAATGATTTCCTGACCATTGTATCAATAATGGTTGTATCGCCATATCGTCAGATCATTATCGTGAGCTTTGTATCGCAAATCGTATCGTATCGTGAGGTACCAAGAGGTTCCCACTCTTACTATGGACAGTGCTAGATGCCAATCCATTTTGACTGGGAGGAGCGGATGAACATTGACAGCATCGTGAGTATTCACAGCCAGTCCTCCTAGTTTAAATGAATTAGACGTCTATCGCTGTCAATGGTAGGCATTGAGCTAAATAGAATCGTTTTCATTAAAATTCATTTAAAAGGAATGAACTGATTGGGTTAAATAATACTACATAATTTTGTATTAAATTGATTGAATTGCATTGAACTGTAGAGTAGGGCTGTAGCTATCGATTATTTTGGTAGGCGATTAATCGATGAACCAGTTCGAATAATCGAGTAATCGGATAAGGAACAATTAATTAAAAAATTAAAATACCTGAGCTGAGCCTCAAACGGTATTAAAAAAAAAATAATGAGGATCTATGTACAACAAAAGAACAATTGGCTTATATAGCGAAAGTCCTCTCGATTAAATGCTACAAAATGCTAAAGTTTTTTTTACAATGCTCTTAACAAATGGTTCAGACACATATTTCCACAAAAACAGCTAAATATACCTATAAAGTAAATTATGAATGCATTGAAAAGCATTAGCTCAAACAAAAACTTAATTGTTCTTAACAGAGAGCAGTTGGATTCAGCCATGTGAGATGAGGCAGACCAGAGGGCAGTGTATCCACCCTAATCCATAAAACTAAATGCAAACACTTTCAAAGCAAACCATTACAACGCCACTTTAATTAAACGAATACTCGAAGCAATAAAATTTATTTCGAATATTTTTTTCTAATCGAATACTCGAGTTAATCGATTAATCGTTGCAGCACTACTGTGCAGATTACTCCACTACTGAGTCATCGGAGTAGAGATTTGTGTACATCGCCCTCTAGTGGTTGGTCACTTTTACTGGGGTGTTTGCACATCTATAGAAGCGTCAATCAATGTAAACAGTAATGTTAGGTGCTGTTGGATGTGTGTTGCAGGCGGCACACCACAGCAATGGCGGACAGGGTATTTCCGCTCATTTTGCTTGAATTATCCAATCACTAAATATTGACTAGTCATGAAATTAGTGATTTACATTAGAATTGGCCAATAATGACTTTTTAACCCTGGATTACGATATTGTTCAATGCGAAAAATCCAATATTGATATTGACAGATGCAGGTGCACTTCACGTGTTATTGCTAATTGTATTGCGATGCCCCACTGGATGCTCTAATAATAATAAATGTAACAATGTCAAGGTTTTCCAAATAAAATAAACATTATTTGAAAAGTAAGAGAACAATTTCAACTCATAGAAAATAAATGTCCCATATTAATAAAATAAAGTGATCCAATATTTCCAGAATAAAAGGAATAATTCACAATTAAATCACTGAAAAATTAGTTAACTAGGGGTGACCAAAGCATTACAAACAGAGGCAAGCAATCATAGCACATGTCAATGCAATGACAATTCCCAAAATGCATTTTACTGGGCTTTTGCACAGATTTTTGTATTTTATTAATTTTCTAGTTTTCTTAGTGACTATTTCTTTCTGGTAATGCAGTAGTTATATGTAATGAGCATAAGCTTCATTATTTTTCAATCATTTATTGGTCAATTAATTTTTGCACCATGAATGCAAATGGTCTGCCCACATAATAAATCCCAATCATCTTTGTTAAGAGGTATCTAATAGTTAAAAATCTTAACTGCTCTGCTAAACTGTAACCAGCACTTGTGCAAAGGCTGAAGGCTTCTACTTTCACTCTGAAATTCATATGCAATTTAGCATGAAACTGATTAAACCCGATATCGATATTATCAGATATAAATTTAAAACCCTTATGTTGACTGATATTACCAGCTACCCAGCAATATTGGAAACTAATTTACACTCTACATCTTGACAATAAATCTTAAGCAGAATTTTTGCACCATGAATGCAAATGGTCTGCCCACATAATAAATCCCAATCATCTTTGTTAAGAGGTATCTAATAGTTAAAAATCTTAACTGCTCTGCTAAACTGTAACCAGCACTTGTGCAAAGGCTGAAGGCTTCTACTTTCACTCTGAAATTCATATGCAATTTAGCATGAAACTGATTAAACCCGATATCGATATTATCAGATATAAGTTTAAAACCCTTATGTTGACTGATATTACCAGCTACCCAGCAATATTGGAAACTAATTTACACTCTACATCTTGACAATAAATCTTAAGCAATTGAAAAACCTAACTCCCCCCCGCCCCCCCCCCCCCATTTTTTTGTGTGTGTAAACAAGTGTAATTTTACAATTTTATATATCGGAAAACACAGACAAGACTGAAAAAGCAGTTTCTGCTCTTGCACTCCTATTTAAAAGAAACTGCAGTATTTTAAGCCAAAAGAACTGTTGTGTTTGATAGAACCATATGTATATGCTGCCATAGCAGATTCATGGCACATTAAGCCCCCGAACCATTTTTAATTTGTCCGTTTTACCCTGGAAACCCCCGTTTAAAGACGCCGCACAACCGCTTATGTTTCAACCCAGCCATAAAACAAAGGTAATCAATTATATTATTCAAAATGTGTCATTTTTAGCTTAGAATCATTAATTGATGTCTAATTTTTTGTTACAAAAAACGACTTTAAAAAATTATTCACTCGCATATTTTAAACTTTTAAACAAATTACGTCACAATGAAAAAAATGGTGTCTGTAAAAAAGTCACAGATATCGACCTCATAACTATCGGTTAATGTTGTTGTTGTTTTTTTTTTGTTACTGTCGCATTTTCGCCGATATATTACATGATACAGTAAATAATCGATCCAAACAAAAGTTCAAAAGGGTAAATAAAAATCCCGTTAATGTCGTGGCGTCTAATTCTGCTCTCGTGTGCTCTCACTACCAGATAGGGATTTGCTGTTTAATATTTTTTATTTTTTTTAAATGCCTTCCTGTTCAAAAATGTTCTTCCCCCAGAAAATTGAGATTTCAAGCTTTCCAATGATGTATCACACATGCATATCGGACTATTTTGAAAGTTGGCCAAATTGGGGGTCTCAGAGCGGAACTTCAAGTCACCTGAGTGTTTTCCGCCATATCCATTACATGGACACAATACAATATTTGCCAATACTGCAAAGTCAGTCACAATAAATTACATTTCACCTAAAGCAGTAAAAAAATTCTAATCTTGAGATTTTGGATATTTGAATTAAAACAATTCTTTTCAACAGCAAATATAAAAAGGTATTGATATTGTTCTGCGTTTTGATCAATTTGATTGGATCGTGGCTTAACCTATTGATGTATCTATCCAGAGATTCCAGACTTAATGCATCATTACAACCAGAGATCCACAAAGACAAAGCAAAAGTGGTCCGCCATACGCATGAAGATGTTCTAGTCCAAACCAAAAATGATAAACCAAAGGAAAATTGTACTCATTAACTTTCTTCTGTCCCTTAAGTTGTCTTTTCTCTCGGGGGAGGGTGGAATTACTTTCGCGGGTGTGTTCAAGTGCTCCTGGTGTTCTTAGAATAACGAAGACCAACACCTTTTGTTGAAAAGGTGTGCTTCTTTGTTTCTTTTGTGCATGGATATTGTATAACTGTATAGAAACCAACAGGACTGACCTGTGATTTTGGGTGGGAGGAGGAAAAAAAATAAAGATCCGGGAGCGGGTGGGAATATTTTGGTTAGCTAAAAAAAAACTGAAAAACAAACAAAAAAAAATTAACAACAACAAAAAAGGAGGATTAGGGTTTTCAGCATTGGAGGGGTCCTCGTTTTTAGACTATCCGTCACTGGTTGTGTGCATGTGTTGTTGCAACCCCCCAACCACCCCCATGTTTCTTTGATGTATATAACTCCAGACAGTAGGGGGCAGTGTGCGCTGGGGGAGGTCAAACTCTGCTCCTGCCAATCAATAGCATTCATTCCTCAGCTTTTGACGTTGGACCAGCTCGGGTCCTGCTGAAACGTGCGTCTTGCTTTTCCAAAGACAGGGCTGTTCACTTGGAGTTAATCAGAGGGACGCACACAGGCCCGAGCCGTCCTTGAACTCACCTCAATGTCTGTCCACATGCTTCTCTTCAATCTATGTATGAGCGTGCGTGTGTGTTTGTATCTTTGTGAACGACCAAGTGTTTCTCATGTTCTTCTAATTATGGGTTGCAATATTTGTCATGCCAAAAACCATTTCTTGACCAAAAAACAAGCGACGGCGGACCCACGCCGTGCGGGCGACCGATCCCATAGGCCTCGGCAAATACTGTCAAACAGCCTCTCGTACGTGTCATTTCGCTTCTACGGGGGGTCGCTCGGCCGACTCTGTGCGGGGGCCCGCCGGCGTGGACGCGCCCCAGTCACACTGTGCTCTCCCTCTTCTGTTACCTGTTAATCAATCAGAACCAAGTGTCTTTGTGATGGTAGAAGACAATCAGTTTCAAAACAAAAGGAAAAAAAAGGTAGAGAGAGGGGCAGGCCAGTGGGGGAGGACAAAAAGGGAGGGCAAGGACTGAAGAAAATCATCAGGGAAAAGAGGCTGTCTGAGTCGCGACGCTCTGCTGTGTCCTACTGCCAAACACTTGGTGACACGTCCCGTCTACATGCCAACTTTTAAGCTAAATCCTATAACAAGTGAAAACAACTCATCCTCTCCCCCATCCACAGCTTAGTGCACTGTAAGAGTGCTGTGGTGCAAAGACCATGCATCCTATCACCCACCACTTACTTCTTTTGATAGGGAAAAATACATAAAAGGCTCCGGTTGGTGGCTTTTGCACACAGAACTATGCAAACACCTGACCCCACCCAACCTTAATCGTTGCTGCTGGGTCAGAGTGTAGAACCCTCCCCTCCATCATTTCCCCTAAAACCCCTCACGACCCTTACCATCTCACCACAGCGGGCAGCAGAGCGCCCCCTTGCCGCTCAGGGTTAAAGTAGCGAGTGGCCAGGAGGGGGGCGAAGCACTGATGTCACCCCAAAACTGCCACTGACACAAAATGGAGTCTACAATTTTCCATTTTTTGAGCAATGTCGGACTGTCTTTGCGACCCCCAAAGTGCCAAGAAGGGCAACACACAATCAACGCAAAGATGCTGACATTGCACTTGTACGTTTACAAAGTGGTCTGGAGATGGTGGCTTGTATTGCACTGACAGACACACAAGGAGGGAGAGGGCAACGTCTGGCTTTTGAAACCAAAGATGAAATCGGAGGTACGACAATCGGGCGAGCAACCGAGAAGACAATGTTCAGCTCTCCACGCTGCTCTACGGGTCATAAAAGTGGACCATTCCACCTCGTACACACGCAAATAGTTCCACAATCACACACGTAGACGAAGGACATGCCCATGTGCAACGTCTGCTCAGAGAGCCTCTTTCCCACCCCCTCCCACTGCAGAAGCAGGAGAGCCTGTGGAGGACTTTCTTTTTTTAATTGTTTTTTTTTTTTCTTTCAAGTTTCACTCTTACTGAGACTTTGAAAAAGGGAAAAGGAGGAAAAAAATAACTGTTAAAGAATAACATCTTAAAAGGATAATATGGGTAAATTTGCGTGTTTTGAAATAAATTAACAGAATAAAACAATTGTTTGTTGTTTGTTTGAAACCAACACATACACACACACACCCACACACATTGTATCAGGGGCGGAACTTAGGGAGGTGCTGGAGGTGCGACCGCATCCGGGCCGGGTGTAAAGTAGCTGTGATTGGGCGAGGGGAGGGTTGAATCAGAAAGGTAAGATGATGCATGGAGCTGTAACATAAGCCACGTTTACATGCTGACTTTTATTCATACCGATTCAAATCATTCCGAATGGAAATTTCAGATCAGCTGTTTACATGTCACTTCATCTATTCCGATCCAGCGTTTACATGTGACTGCCTTTATTCCGAAAGGACGTTTGACAACTGCCGTCTGACATGCGCAGATTAATCAAAACAAAGCGTCACGTTGCAAAACATGGAGATCGATCGTCGGAGTGCTGCTGTTTTAACTTTAACCCACTTGTTGTGTTTGTGGGGTCGTATCCGCTTCTGCTGTTTTGCTCTTTTGCCTTGTAGTAGCCGGTTTTCCACCGGTTTCTAATCTGGTCAACGCTCCGGTCTATTCCGGCTTCGTGTAACCTCTCGTGAACTTTTTTAAATAGTTCACTGTTCCTCGTTTTACGCCCGTCTAAGCGAGCAATTATATTCAATTCTTTTAAAGTTTGAATTAAATACAATCTTTCCGCCGGACTCCAATTAGGTGCGCTGTGCTTGGAAGCCATGTTGCAAGTGACGTTACTTACGTCACAAAGTGACGTCACCACGTCAGTACGGAGCATGTGCAGAAAGAACGCAACCAGACACCATTCCGCTTCCCTGTTTACATGATATAATTTTACTTCTAATCGGTTTGGGAAAAGGAATATTCCACCCCTGTGAATCGGAATGAAATTCCATTCGGTTTGGGCCTGTTCATTCCGAATGAGGTGTTTATATGGAACACATTTATTCGGTTTGAAAAAATATTCCGATTGTAATTGGAATATTTGGCTCCATGTAAACGTGGCAATAGTGTTTGAGGCCATGTCTCTACACCAGGCATTAAAATGGGTCAGGGGTTAAAAAGGTGAGAAGGGTGTGGAGGAAATATGTTGCGGTACACCGTACAACTAGGGCTGTCCCAAACTACTAATTTTACGATTAGTCGACAAATCTAATACCCCCCCCCCCCTTTTTTTTTTTTTTAAACTAATTTAGCAATGAAATTTTTGATTACGCTTATTACCGTATTGGCCCGAATATAAGACTGTTTTTTGGATTGAAATTAGACTGAAAATGAGGGGGTCGTCTTATATTCGCGGTCTAGACGTTATACCCATTCACGACGCTAGATGGCGCCAGATATCATTGAAGCGATGTTCTGTCATGACAGATCTCAGCTTCTCTCAAGTTTAACCAGTTTGCATTATTTTATTGCAATGTTTTTCCTTATTCAGATTTGTTTCAAGACTAAAGTTAGACTTCACTTTGATGGTTAACGCAGTTATTGCAATTTTGTTGTTTTATCACAATAGATTGCTTTATTTACATTTCAAAAACCAGAAGCCATTCATTTACGAATGTGATTGCGCTTTAGTTTACATATTTAAATGTTCAGATGTTAAGATTTGAATGAGGCAAAATAACATGCTTTTTCTCTTAAATATATTGTTATAATTAGGGTTGTTCCGATCATGTTTTTTTGCTCCCGATCCGATCCCGATCGTTTTAGTTTGAGTATCTGCCGATCCCGATATTTCCCGATCCGATTGCTTTTTTCTTGCTCCTGATTCAATTCCAATCCTTCCAATAATTTTTCCCGATCATATACATTTTGGCAATGCATTAAGAAAAAAATGAATAAAACTCGACGAATATATACATTCAACATACAGTACATAAGTACTGTATTTGTTTATTATGACAATAAATCCTCAAGATGGCATTTACATTATTAACATTCTTTCTGTGAGAGGGATCCACGGATAGAAAGACTTGTAATTCTTAAAGGATAAATGTGACTTTGTATATTGTGATTAAATATTGCCATCTAGTGTATTTGTTGAGCTTTCAGTAAATGATACTGCAGCCATTCAACCCAAATGCATGATGGGAAGAGGACCCATGACTGTGTGTAGTGCTATCAATTGATACATCTTCTCTGCATTGGGAAGTAATATAAGGTGTTAAGAAAAAGATCAATTGCTACCTTGCTTCCCCACATTGCTTCCCATGATATTTCTAATCATAGGAAGAGGAATTGTAAGGCTTTAGCCAATTAAAATAAGGCTCCAAAGGCTGCCAAAATTCACTCTACTCATTTTACGCTGCCTTTTAGCTCTCTAAATAGGCAAAACGGCGCCATTACCGATGGCGTGCGACAATGCGTGAGTGGGTCGTGCAGCGCATGTATTAATTGCGTTAAATATTTTAACGTGATACATTTAAAAAAGAATTAATTACTGCCGCTATTGGGATAAATTTGATAACCCTACCTTAAGCCGAAACTAAAGACTCTGGATAAGTGTAACATATTATGTCTATAACGTTAAATACAATTAGAAAACGATTAGACAATAGATTGCTTTATTTACATTTCAAAAACCAGAAGCCATTCATTTACGAATGTGATTGCGCTTTAGTTTACATATTTAAATGTTCAGATGTTAAGATTTGAATGAGGCAAAATAACATGCTTTTTCTATCAAATATATTGTTATAATTAGGGTTGTTCCGATCATGTTTTTTTGCTCCCGATCCGATCCCTGGATAAGTGTAACATATTATGTCTGTAACGTTAAATACAATTAGAAAACAATTAAAATATATATATTAAAAAAAGGCATGGCTGATATTTTTTTTGCCGATTCCGATACTTTGAAAATGACGTGATCAGACCCGATCGATCGGCATGACATTTCTAGTTATAATCATTTGTTTCTGATGTTATTATTTTCTGTATAAAAATTTGGTGTTCAAAAAGTCTTTTTTCAAATTTGAGTCTTGAAAAAGAGGAGGTCGTCTTATAATCAGGGCCGTCTTATATTCGGGCCAATACGGTAATTCACAAAAACATTTTGGAACACTTAAATTCTTTATTAAAGTACAAATAAACATTTTTTAAATTTTTCATAAAGGGTGTCATTTTAAAGCTATTCTTAGTGTAAAATCTGAATTCTGAAGTATGTAGGATTAACTCCAGAAATCTTCATTTATATGAAGAACATGATGTTCTTTCATTTTGAAATGTTCACTGGAAGTACGTTCACTAAACCGCTAACCGTTAGCTTTACACTCTGCAAAAAAAGCTCTTTTTTTTCATTGCATGTGATGTCAGTAATTTTTTAATTTTTTTTCGTTTGCAAATGCTGTTAACCAGCGATTTTTTATGTTTGAAGTGTCACCTTTTAACTGCAAGTTTGCACTCTGGAGAAGACTGCCAATGTTTTATAGTAGGCTAAAGTAGGTTGTCTTTTTTCCCCATTAGCCTCACTGTAGCAATGCTAACGTTTACAGTGTTTAGTATAGATGTGTTTTAGGCCTGAACGATATTGGAAAAAACTATTGAGCGATTTTTCTGGGGGTTTGCGATATTACATTACGATATTAAAAAAATATATATATATGTATATTTTGCTAAAGAAATATTCACTAGATGACTTAAATAGGTGTTTGGAAAGACTTTGGATGATTCACCGTGATCACAGTGTACAGTGATCCCTTGTTTTTTGCAGTTAGTGGGG
This sequence comes from Corythoichthys intestinalis, assembly GCF_030265065.1. Taxonomy (NCBI): domain Eukaryota; kingdom Metazoa; phylum Chordata; class Actinopteri; order Syngnathiformes; family Syngnathidae; genus Corythoichthys; species Corythoichthys intestinalis. The sequence goes on from NC_080401.1 coordinate 42,283,213, forward strand.
CCCAGAACCCGCCGCGATAAGTGAAAAACCGCAAAGTAGCGCATAAAAAGTTTTTTTTTTTTTTTTGGTGTGTGTTCACTGTATTTATTCAGATTTAGCATTGGAAAGAGATACATATAAGACGTTTTTTCACTTTTTCCCCCCCAAAGTACGATTTCAAAAAATGTATATTATTATATATTTTAATAAATGGTTTTTAAGCACTTCAAATGTAATAATTATGATCAGTTTTAAACATTAGTGTCCCACTGAATCATTTCAAACAAGAATAAAGTACTTAGTAGAAAAATGCTTGGCTTTATCAAATGCCTCTGTTTACCTACCTTGGCTATGACTCCCGGAGTGACATGTAGAAATTACAAACTCAAGATCACTTCTAGTGTTTATTGCCAAAAAAAAACATGTCGGCTGCCTCAAACGTCTCGACACACACACATTCATTCCAGCGCACGCTTCCTTGAGCAGCAACTATTTAACAAGTTTAACGATGATTGACGTATGAGGCCCATGTGAAGTTGGCTTCTGTGGCAAGGAAGTGACTAAGGAACAAAAGTGAGAGGGAGCGAGGGAGGCTGTGTGAGCACATGAAGTTTGTGGGATTAAAAAAAAAAACCTATCGCACGTCCTTGCGATGGGACTAGTGCACATGTGCACATCGCGATGGCGATGTTTAAACGATATATCGTTCAGGCTTGAATTGTGTTTCCTTATTTTGTATGTCTGAACTTTAATTCTACGGCGTGTTGATGACCAATAAACATCTGTTAAAGGAACTGGAATGTCATGTGCCATCAGCACGTACGCACAAAAGCATGCACGCGCGCGCAGCGATAAAACGCAGCCGTGAAAATTACGGCCCTTATTTTTATTTATCGTGCGATAAATGGACTCATTGCATATTGCGACAGGCTTAGCAACTTCAATAAAACATGTCGTTAGTTAGATGAACTTACGATCTGCCAGCTCGTACTTGTCTCCTGTCGTCTTCCAAAATTACAACTGGGTGACGGCGCTTTAGGTGTTCATTCGCGGCAGACGTGCAGCCAAGCATGGCATTGAAAAGACAGGACACAACAGAGTACCCCACTTTGTTTCGTTGAAATAAGTCAATGTTTTGGCCACTCTAGTGCGCTTATTTGGCTTTGTGCCGCTTTCCCCGCTTGTGTACCAAGCGTCAGACATTAAAAAAATCTCCCGACACCCCCTTCAAAATTTTCTCCTCAGATCTACACAATTCACGTAGGTCACCCTTTTTGACTTCAAAACGAATATCACCAAATGGTGAGAGATTTTCATGCCTGTAGAGCAGGTATTGGTCTCAAGTGTGACTAGGACCAAAGTTTGTCGCAGTTAGTGATATTTCTCTATATCAGTGGTGCCCAAGTCTGGTCCTTGAGAACCCCTATCCAGCTTGTTTTCCATGTCTCCCTCCTTGAACACACCTGAATCAAATGATCAGCTCATCAGCAAGCTCTGGAGGAGCCTGATAATGATCCTGATTATTTGAGTCAGGTGTGTTGGAGGAGGGAGAAACGGAAAACAAGCTTGATAGGGGCTCTCGAGGACTGGACTTGAGCACCCCTGCTCTATATTTTGGTTATCAGAGTCCACATGATAGCACTGCAACCGCAGAGTTCGCATATCTTAAATTTGGAGTTTTTAAGAACCCTTGTTTTCAATGCCCGAAATGTGGGTGTGAATGATAGGCCAAACCGCAGAAAAAGTTCTTTTTGCCAAATACCCTGCTACGTGTAAACATGGCCTACGTGTTAAAATATTCCTGCCAGCTGCTTGGCCGGTTGTCTGGGGGGTAGGCAAAAATAACTTACTTAATCTACTTGCATCCCCCACCACGGATGATCGTCTTGAGGGGCCTGTGAAAGTGTGGAGAGATCTTTAAATATTTCACCAGCTACCCCCCCCCCACCCCCCCCATTGGACGGTCCACTCGGGGGGTCCCATTTATGCTCATCGCACCCGGGCCTGTTTGCAGTTGTTCCGCCACTGCATTGCATAGTCACAGTAACACAGTATAAAAGTAGGTGTGCGGGGAAAAAAATATAATAGATATATTCACACACACGTATGTATTTACATATAGACACATGCATGCACACGTACACGTACCCACAAACACATATACCTTATTCACATTTATTCATCTTGATCATATTTTGATCATCTAATGTTATTCCCAAAAAGCTACACATTTTCACATGAAAAGATTTTAGTAGACGACAAACAAATATTAGACGGGAATGTTATTAACTCTGGAAAAATGCATTTAATTGCATTTCAATACAAAAAGTAGAAAAACATAGAAAATATCCCAGGCCAAAATTGGACAGATCTTGAATTACTGTGACATTTTCGGATGTTCTTTTTTTCCACCTGGAATAATAACAATTCAATACGAAGTGTACAAATCAACATAAAGTACTGTAGACATCTTACTTACATGGTCATTTAAAAGGTACAATGACAAAAGGACAAAAGTAATCAATGTACCGGGAAATCGTGCACTGACAGATATTCTTTGTTTGGAATGCAAGTGGTGACAAGAATGTGTTCAACGCATCGTTTTTGTTTTTAACATTTGTAATTAACGCATCCCAGAGACCACATTTAACAGACAAAGAGAGATATACAGAGAGACAGGCACAGCCAGAAAGGTAGAGCGGAAAGAGCTCAAGAGAGGGAAATGAGTCGGGGAGACGGAGAGAGATGGAAATACAGGGATCAAGAGTTATACAAATATTCATGTCTACAAATCGTTATATCGGACGTTTTTTCTAACTGTATAAGGAACTTAAAGGATAATGTTTAGACTAGATGTGAGAATCTTTGGGCATCTAACGATTAGATTAATATTACGATTCAGAGGCAACGATTCGATTATAAATCGATTATTGATGACACCCACAAACCCCCAAGCTATTAGTTGCTTTCAATGTTTCGTACATTAGTTACAAAAATTGTACAAAAAGCCTAAATAAACGACAATTTCAGTATCAAGTTAACAGTTCAAAGCAGTAAATAAAATACTCAAGTCCCCATTCTGTAGCAGCTTTAAACTACATTCAATTAATTTAATGTTGTGAATGAACCGTTAAAGTTCAGATTCAGATTCAGAATATTTATTGTCATTGTTACAAAAAGCACAACGAAACTTTGATTGGAGCATCCATACAGCTAAGTTGGTGAAGTGCGAAACCCATATAATAAATATTGTTAAAATTGCTCCCGTTATTCCATAATTCCCCTTCTGTCTACTTTAGACATGTGAAGGTTTTAAAACTGTTTGAGAGATTTTGCCGATTTAGGAGTATTTTAGATAAAAAGTTAATTAGGTTCGCTACAACAGAGCCTTCTAGAGAAGTCTCCTGCTTTAAGATGGCGGCTGGTTAATAACGCCGTCAAGTCTGTCATTTCCCATTTAGTTTTCAATACATGTGCTGCTAACGCTGTTGAGTCTGTCATTTTGCATCTAGTTCTATATACATATGATATCTATTACCTACCGTAGCATGATGTGGACGTAGTATGTAGCGCAGGGGTGGGCAATTAATTCCACAAATGCCGCAGTTGGTGCGGGTTTTTGTTGCAACCCATTAAGAGGACACCTTTTCACCAATCTGCTGTTTTACAAGTGCAATCAGTCGATTGCAGTCAGGTGCTTCTCATTTCTGCTAAAACCGCATTGGTTAAACTATCTGTGCTGGGTCAGTTGGAACAAAAACCAGGACCCACTGCGGCCCTCGAGGACCGGTTTGCCCACCCCTGATGTAGCGGCTGTCGGCAGCAGTGAGGTATTATTGTTTTTTTGTCTAGCGGCATGAGTTGAATCAGAGCCGTGAGTTGAGCTTTGTTATTACCTGTGTAATGGCAAGCATGATATTTACTCTCGGGACGCAATGCAGTCCGTTCCTCATTGCGTCCTGAAGACCGTGATGCCTGTGTTTTAGTTCCGCTTTACTTGACATATTTCCATAATCGAAATTTGGGTGTTTGTGAATCATTCTCGAATCTTGCACGGCCGAATCGCGAATAATCTAAGAAGCAGAAATTTTGCACACCTCTAGTTTAGACGTGCAATTTTGTGTAAATTACACCAAGTGACATTACTAGTAGCATTACTGTATAAGATAGAAATTAGTCTGCAAACATTCTGGTGTCCTCTTCAAAGAAGCACACAACACTGTAAAATCTACCTGAATAATGAGTGTTGAAATGTTGCACCTTGTCAGTTAAATAACTTTTTCAACTGTAGAATTCCATTCTTGATATTAAAGTATATACTTGCATACATGTTAGAATATTATGACTTGAGTTATCCTCTGGAGATGGACTAACAGTGCACAACTACAATGTTACAGTTTTATCATTTAAATATTTGGCGGGAAATCCTTGGATTCATCATGGTGGCCATCAAGTTACATCTACAGTATGTGACAGTCCTAGAAAGACAATCCCTTGTGCTGAATTGACAATTGAGCTTCAGATGGTCAACGAAGAACGGTAAAGAGAAGTTTTGCTTCCGTACTCAGATTTCATTTCAACTGACTGGTGGGACACGCTGTGAACCTGTATCACAACCAGATAAAAAAAAAAAAAATCAGCAGCTGTAACTTGCCGTATGGCTGATGAGACTGAATCTTCAATTTATAGTTGCGTAAGGTTTGCACGAAGGTATATGGTTTTTGCTTTCAATAGCATGGTTTTGATCATAAACCTTGATATACAAAGGGTTTGAAATGTAGAATGACCCAGTAATGTACACGACAGGGAGTTAAGAAAAAATAGCAGTGACAATAGACTTCATAACGATATTGATGGAACACATTCCCCAGACACTGCGCCACACATTCAAGTAGGGGGCCGTCCCACACTCCATGCAGTAATCCAACTCTGGATTTAGGTTGGAAAAAGTACATAAGCTGTATCGCATACAAACAGGAAGGATTGTCTCGGGAGTGATTTGTTTGAGGATCCAAGGTAATTATTATGTTTTTTTGTACCATGCATGCATTTTGAAACGACAAAAAAAATTAAATAAAATAAAAAAATCAGTGGGAGAAATTAACCGCTCCGGCAGTGGCGTCATAATTCGCAATATTTACGTAAAATAAATGCCATCTGCCCGGTTTTTTGCTTTTAACCAAGAATCGAGACTGTTTTACGTTCATATGTATAAAGAATTCAGAGATTTAAGCATTTATTCACGAAAATTTTCAACGTAAAACGCTCTTTGTGGTGATAAGGCAGCGCCACAGCGGCTTAAAGACTAGCAGCACGTTCAACATAGATATGTAAAATAAATGCTAACTGCCCATTTTTTGTTGTTGCTTTTAACCAAGAATCGAGACTGTTTTACATTCATATCTGTAAAGAATTCAGGGATTTAAGCATTTATTCACAGTAATTTTCAACATAAAAAAGCTCTTTGTGGTGATAAGGCGATGCCACAGTGGCTTAAAGACTAGCAGCACATTCGACATATTTACATAAAATAAATGTTAACTGCCCCTTTCTTTTTTTTTGCTTTTACCCAACCATCGAGACTGTTTCACGTCCATATCTATAAAAAATTAGGGGATTTAAGCATTTATTCACAAGAATTTTCAACGTACAAAGCTCTTTGTGGAGATAAGGTGGCGCCACAGTGGCTTCAAGACTAGGAGCACATTCGACATATTTACATTTACATAAAATAAATTTTAACTGCCCATTTTTTTTTTTTTTTTTTTTTTTGCTTTTACCCAAGCATCGAGATTGTTTCACATCCATATCTATGAAAAATTAAGGGATTTAAGCATTTATTCACAAGAATTTTCAACATAGAAAAGCTCTTTGTGGTGATAAGGCGACCCCACAGTGGCTTAAAGACTAGCAGCACATTTGACATTTACATAAAATAAATGCTAACTGCCTGTTTTTTTGCCTTTAACCAAGAACCGAGACTGTTTTACGTCCATATCTATAAAGAATTCAGGGATTTAAGCATTTATTCACAAGAGTTTTCAATGTAAAAAGCTCTTTGTCTGTGTTTCCACTCGATCAGCTTTGACTGAGATAGGCACCTTATTAATCGGCCCCGCACTCCGTCAATGTTATGAAGTCTATACAGTGACACAACTCATAATTTTATGCATCCTCAGTAATTGCACTTGATTATCACTGACCTATGTTAAACCAGAAGTTATAATGGTAAAGAACATATCTCTATGAAAAGGACTTCCAGAAAACAATCCAGTGGAAGTTAACCCTAAAGAAATCTCGGTGGAATTTATATCTGTATTGATTTGGAATTGGAGTGAAATTTTACCCGCAGCAAATATTGGACATGTTTTACCTTAAGTTTGCCACGGGAAATTCGGATGATAGTGAGGGCGCGAAAGGTCATTGAAGGCAACACGGCCGTCCAGGCAGTGAGAAGAGCTGTGAGCCAAACGACTGGATTCGCAAAGGCCTCGTCAGATGCGCCTGTTGAAAAGCCCAGAAATAACACAGTAAAATCCATAAATTTCATACAGCAAAATACAGTACTTTATTAAAGACATATTGTATAGACAAGTTTCCAATGTACTTCTGCTTTACTTCCTGCTCGAGACTTCCGTTTTCACATTATTTAACATTGACAGCAATGGTGCTGGAGTGGCATCACTCACTAATAACTCTGAAAAAACACTTTGGAAATACTGCATCCTTCTGCAATCTCGACATGGGAGGACAACAAAAAGAAATGGCCGAGGGTGACAACAAGTAAAATATCATCTTATTTTATTGACTCCAGTGCCTCAATGCTCCGTAGCACAAAGCATGGGGGCTGGTAACAAATGAGGGAGACGTCGAAACTGCAAGCTTTGCATGTATCGCGTGTCCCGGACGTTAGTGTCGTCATGCTGCCGCTGTGTCATGGAAGGCATGTTCTCCGAAAATATGAAAACTAAAATCTGTCACAAGAAACGACTTTCTTGCCTTTGCTATTCATATTACGATGATGATTGTAATTATAAAGTTTAACAATGTTTACTACTACGGCTGCTGCTATAGCTGCTACAACAACAACACAACCAAAGTTCCGGGGAAATGATGTTCTTCGGTGGGTTTCTTATCCACGAAGTGATAAGAACAAACAATCTTTTAGGTGGAGCCTTTAAGTTTAGAGAAGTGATCCATATTCTTGAAATATTGTCTGCTGCTGGTTTGGGATGTAAGGCGTGTGGCACGATACATGTAGCTTGTAGCTGGTTGGTGATAAAAACATTCCCCTTCAAACTATATACTGTATTTAGGGGCTGCCAGGACTTCGCACAGCCACGCATAGCACAGAAAGTCCTGGACCCTTGTTTACGTTGTGCTAAATCCATTTTTGGAGAGTCAGCGGGTTCCTTTGATTAGATTTTGGCTTCGTCAACACACTGCTAACTTCAGCCGCAACCCTTGATGTTTTGTTGAAAACGGAAGTTCAGAGCAGAAATTTTCCAAGATGTTGCCGCCCATGTTTCGCTCAGGAAACTTGTGTATATACTGTAATACAAAAGACCATCCAGTTGTCTTAAAATGTGAATCTATAGCATACTTTGTTCAAAACACCAAAGCTCACAAATTACAGTGGTCTATAGAAATAGGTGTAAAACGATACATGATTTATCTTTATTGGTGCAGCACAATCGAATCATAATTGATCTCAATGCAAAGCAGTGATCAGCATCGTCATCTCTTAGATATGCAGTATTGTTAAAAAAGAATGATTTTCATTCAAATGTCTCAAATGCTTCAACAACAAAATTGTCAATTGATTGCTTTTGTATATGGCGGAAAACACAGACAAGACCGAAAAAAACAGTTTCTGCTCTTGCGCTCCTTTTTAAAAGAATACGTTTTGTATGTTTGGGAAATAGCTCTACTTAGAACTACAGCGAGAGTCAACTTCCTAAATGAAGGATTGGGAAGCAAAATGGGAAATATCCTGTATTCGTTTGCCAATCTTTAATGGGAAACTAAATATATAGTCCACAAGGCAATTTGGGAAAACAAAATCACTTTTGACCAACACCTGTTTTAATACTGTATATGGTGGAAAACACAGACAAGACTGAAAAAGCAGTTTCTGCTCTTGCACTCCCCTTTAAAAGAAACTACTGTATTTTAAGCCAAAACAACTGATGTGTTTGATAGAACAATATGTCTATATGCTGCTATAGCAGATTCATGGCACATTAAGCCCCCAAACTGTAATTAATTTGCCTGTTTTACCCTGGAAACCCCCGTTTACAGACGTCGCGCAACCGTTTTTGCTTGATCCCAGCCATGAAAACAAGGTAAGTAATTATATTTATTATTCAAAATGTCTCATTTTTAGGGTAGAATCATTAATTGATGTCTAATATTTTGTTTAAAAAAAAAAACTACTTAAAAAAATTATTCACTCGCATATTTTAAACTATTAAACAAATTACACCACAATGAAAAAATTGGTGTCTGTAAAAAAAGTCACGGATATCTACCTCATAACTATTGCTAAATTGTATATTTTTTAGGGGTGTCAAATGATTAAAATTTTTAATCGAGTTAATTACAGCTTAAAAATTAATTAATCGTAATTAATCACAATTAATCGCAATTCAAACCATCTCTAAAATATGCCATATTTTTCTGTAAATTATTGTTGGAATGGAAAGATAAGACACAAGGCGAATATATACATACAACATACTGTACATAAGTACTGTATTTGTTTATTGTAACAATAAATCCACAAATGGCATTATTAACATTCTTTCTGTTAAAGTGATCCACGGATAGAAAGACTTATAGTTTATAAAAGACAACTGTTATAGTTACAAGTCATAGTAATTTTATATTAAAACCCCTCTTCATGTTTTTGTTTGAATAAAATTTGTAAAAATTTCAATCAAAAGTTGAGTTAATATAATAATAATAATAAGAATAAAAATAACAATAATAAGAATAGAGTGACCAAAGTCTGAGTAAGTTTTACGCGTATTTTGCATAGCTATTTTGATATGGAATCCCAGTTCATTTTGCATTGTTGTTTAACTGTGACAATAGGGCCTCATTACTATAGACTGAAGTGCTTTTCTTTTTGTGAACATTATTATTTTGAGAGAGATAGGAATATTATTTTTGTTGTGCTTTCACTAAACGATACTAATGTTTGTTGTGAATGAGAAGCTTATGCCAATAAACGGCGCGGTCCAAAGAACGCCTGTGTCCACTCGACTTTATAAAATACATATCTCTGTACATATCTTACCCAAAATACAACAAGAGACACATAATTGCCACTAAAAGAGAGAAAACTTACCGAAATATGTGTGGAGCACAAATAGCAATTTGCATTGCATTGTGCATACAGCATACACATCTCACAACTACTAATTTCTCCCACGTTTAGAAGAAATAACATTCGTATGGAACGGCGCTGCCCCCAAGCGGCCGGTGGCATTGTCTTCACTCTTAATGTCCATAAACGGCTTCATTGTAATCTGTTAAAGGCAATGTGCGAGCTGGTCATTCAGTGCATGCGTTAATTGCGTCAAATATTTTAACGTGATTAATTTAAAAAATTAATTAACGCCCGTTAACGCGATAATTTTGACAGCCCTAATTTTTTTGTTACTGTCGCATTTTGTTTGTTGTCGTATTCCCCGATATGTTAGATAATGAATAATCAATCCAAACAAAGAAAAACTAAAAAGAAAAACATTTAAAAGGGTAAAAATTAGGGCTGTCAAAATTATCGCGTTAACGGGCGGTAATTAATTTTTTTAATTAATCACGTTAAAATATTTGATGCAATTAACGCACATGCCCCGCTCAAACAGATTAAAATGACAGAACAGTGCAAAGTCCACTTGTTACTTGTGTTTTTTGGAGTTTTATCGCCCTCTGCTGGTGCTTGGGTGCGACTGATTTTAACGGCTGCAGCACCCATGAGCATTGTGTAATTATTGACATCAACAATGGCGGGCTACTAGTTTATTTTTTGATGGAAAATTTTACAAATTTTATTAAAACGAAATCATTAAGAGGGGTTTTAATATAAAATTTCTATAACTTGTACTAACATTTATCTTTTAAGAACTACAAGTCTTTCTATCCATGGATCGCTTTAAAAGAATGTTAATAATGTTAATGACATCTTGATTTATTCTTATTACAAACAAATACATTACTTATGTACCGTATGTTGAATGTATATATCCATTTTGTGTCTTATCTTTCCATTCCAACAATAATTTACAGAAAAATTTGGCATATTCTATAGATGGTTTGAATTGCGATTAATTACGATTAATTTTCAAATTGTAATTAACTCGATTAAAAATTTTAATCGTTTGACAGCCCTAGTAAATATAAGAAAAAGATAATCTCGACCACTCCTTGATGTCTGCGATTTCTCCATTGCGACCCTTGTTATATTACCATGTTTCACCCATTAAATCCCCCAAAAATCTAGCTGTGGCCATTCACAGCTGTGTCTTGACACTTAGTGATACATGCGAAATGGAGTTTTTGGATCGAAACAACGTAAGTACGCGATAATATCTCGTTAAAGTCATGGCGTCTGTAATTCTGCTCTCGCGTGCTCTCACCTCCAGATAGGGTTTTGCTATTTAAAAAAACATGTTTTTTTTTAAAAAAAAAATGCCGTCCTGTCAAAATTTATTCTTCCACCAGAAAATTGAGATTTTAAGCTTTCCAATGATATATCACACATGCATATTGGACAATTTTGAAATTTGGCCAAATTGGGGGTCTCATAGCGGAACTTCAAGTCACCTGAGTGTTTTCCGCCATATATTGTTTTAAATCAAAGGCCCTTGAATAAAATTGTGACAGACTTTGTAGTATCAGCCGATATCATACAAAAAAAATCAGTATAATATCGTATTGAAATTGATGACTTTCAACCCCAGTATTTAACTATTAGCTGCCATTGACGGCGATAAACGTCCGTTCCGTTTCAACTGAACGATCACTGAAACCTCACGCTAAAAATGGATTTGACGGCTATCGGTGTGTGTGGCAACCAACCATTTTGTCACTTTTCTATAAAGGTTAATAAAAAATAAAAAATTAAAAAAAAACTTGGTCAATGTAGATATGTACCGTAAAATAAATAATCAGCAGGTGCACTCTGGTATAAGAACTTGCTGTGAGTGATCCTTGAACAGATGAAGTAGAGCAGCAAAGAAACGCAAACAGCTCCAATGTTGTACTTTGTCCAGTGTTTGGTCAACAGCACGATCTGATGGAACAGAACCGACGTCATCTTGAGCATGAGTAAAATAACAATACTGGTGTTCTATTCTACGTGTGCGACTCTGACCTCTATGTTGGCAGTAAATACGGCTGCCATGGACACAGTGACCGCCATGGTCTGGTAGTCGATGGCAGTGTTGTAGTAGACTCCACAGGGTATGAAGAAGAGAACAAGTGAAGCATAGAGGGCGTACACAAGTGACGCGAACAACATTAGGGGATTGGAAAGCTCCTGCCTCTGCCCACACTGGTACAGTTCAGGCCACCTCAGGCTGTTCTCTGCACTCACGTCCTTCAATGCAACAATGAAATTACTATTAAGGATGTGGTTGGTGAGGCTGTTGCCACTATAAACTAACCACAGTAAAGCTGTTGAATGGTTGCACTTTTATTTAGATGTCTTAAGGTTCTCAAAAAGGAACAAATACATCATTTGGTTTCATATAAAGTAACTGGTGCCATAGTGAAGCAACATTGATAGACGATATACTGTCATCTCGTCTTGTTTTACTGGACCCGGCTTCTTTATCTGTAATAAAAAAATATTCAGTCTAAAAGTTCCAATGATATAATATTGTATTACACTGAAAACCTTAAAGATAGCCCTTAGGTCTTAAAGCGGAAGTTCAGGATTTTTGATATTAGGCTTAATCTTCGAGTTAGCAGGGGTTTAGTTTAGTGCTGCAACGATTAATCGATTAACTCGAGTATTCGATTAGAAAAAAATATTCGAATTAAATTTTGTTGCTTCGAGTATTCGTTTAATTAAAGTGGCGTTGTAATGGTTTATTTTGAAAGTTTTTGCATTTAGTTTTATTGATTAGGGTGGATACACTGCCCTCTGGTCTGCCTCTTTTCACATGGCCGAATCCAACTGCTCTCTGTTAAGACCAACGTAAGTTTTTGGTTGAGCTAATGTCATTCATAATTTAGTTTATTGGTATTTTTAGCCGTTTTTATGTGGGAATATTTGTCTGAACCATTTGTTAAGAGCATTGTAAAAAAAACTTTAGCATTTTATAGCATTTAAGCTAGCAGAATTTTTCTATGTAAGATAGCCTGTTGTTCTTTTGTTGTACATCGATCCTTATTTTTAGAAAAAAATATATACCGTTTGAGACTCAGCTCAGGTATTTGAATTTTTCATGTTCCTTATCCGATTACTCGATTATTCGAACTAACTAGTCCATCAATTAATCGACTACTAAAATATTCGATAGCTGCAGCCCTAGTTTAGTTAGTTGGTGGAGTTGATTTCAACAAACTCCGTCTTGTTTGCAAGTTATTTGTTAGTTTCAGGGCTCTGGAGTGGCTAAGGTAGCGCGAATCAATGGCATCATTATAGCATGCCAATAAAAAAACGATACAGATCTACAGATCCAACATAGTCAAATAAATTCAAAACACAGATCATTGTTTCAAAACACCCATACGGCCAAAACAATGTCACACCAAACTGTTGTAATTCATTTCATTCTGCAGGACTTTTTTTTTTTTCTTAGATGCATAATACAACCCCAATAAAGAGTGCTTCGGTCACTCGTTCTCACGCTGCATTCGAGAAAGGTGGGAAGTCGGACTTAATCCGCTCGGAGGGTACCAGTTGCAACCTTCAAGCATTCCAAGCGAATGTAAACAGCAAAGATGGCTGATCGTCACAAGTCGTTTTTTATTTTGGCCTTCAAAAGACATTTTGACCTCCAGCAAACCTGACTTCTCATAAGCAATCAAATAGTGGAGGCGTACCAATGATATTTTTCCAGATTAGAGGTCGGAAACTCTGACTTCCCACCTTCCTCAAATACAGCATCAGTCTGTTGAGTTAACTGATGGCCGGCAACATGGCGAAATGTGCATTTAGAGGCTGTGGAAACATACAGAAGAAACGGGCAAAGGAAAGTTTCCACAAATTCCCTATGAAGAACGAGGAAAAATATAAACTGGTCAGTTGCTGCTGGCTACATAAAAAATCAGCGGTGAAAAAAAACCGATGTGATATCACTCCGCCCTGCTCCTCTGCAGAGCTTCTGGATTACAAATGCTGATGTTCACACTACAATTATTGACATAAGTTTTAATAACTTTATCCTGAAAACATAGCCAACATTACTGATTGCATGGGTCATCGATGATTTTCATGATTTTGTTGTTTTTTATTGGCATGCTATAATGGTGCCATTGACTCACGTTAGCTTAGCCACTCTGGAGCCCTGAAACTAACAAATAACTTGCAAACGAAACGGAATATGTTGAAATCGACTCAAACAACTAACTAAACCCACAGTAACTTGAAAATTAAGCCTTAATATAAAAAATCCCGAACTTCCGCTTTAAGAAAAGTATGCCAACTATAAATACTCTACAAACACAAAAGTCAGACAGTAACTTGAAAATCACATTGACTCATGTTTTAGGAGTAGCTAATGCCAACCTTAGTTGACGAGTAATAAAACCAGTAACTATCTGTGTTAACTTTAGCAAGGACCTTATCGCTAAGCTAGTATTACCATTAGATTTACTCGATATCAAATCCCAACACAAATACTATTAGCTTGGGACAAGTAGTAGTATATCTGGAGAAGGTTTGCGCTAGCTTCTAGCATTAAAGCTACCTAGACAGGGGCTAGTGTTCAAGATAGGTAGCAGGTAAGACTATTAAAGCTTTAGGTTTAGGGCAATGATAGCTAATACAATTGCAGAAAAATGACTTACCATAAGTTCTAGCTTTTGTTAGCACACTTGGTTGAAATTAAAGGATCCATAGAGGTTCATCCAGTGGAGTTAATGTGCATGTAGCTAATTTCAAACAAACCACCCACCATTTAGCTGCAAATTAATCTTTAAATGCTGATGCGTTAAACATTTTAACAATTTGTTATCAGAATCTCGACTCAAACGGGAGCGTGAATAACAAACCAGCAATTAGCGTTTGCACATTCATCAAATGAGATCAAAAGCTGTTAATTTTTACCTAAAAAGATGAAATCCTTGCATTTACTGTCAGGTTCAGATGACTTGGAGGCAAACAGTGAAAATAATGGATTGAGCCTTTCATATAGAGCAGGTTAATTGGACCATACCAAGTCTGCAGTGTCAAGGGGGGTTAGAATTTTCATGCAGGAAGCTTTTAATAAGCCTTTGGTTCATAATTTGCACATTGTTTTGAATAAGTTAGCTTATTTTCTATGTGGTAGTAAATTCATTATTATAAGTGGCTTTCATTGGTTTGTTAATTTTTGTTTTGGTTTTGGTGTGATGTGTTCCCTCCATTTATACTACGAAATGGCCTGATCCACCACGATACTGCTTTAAGTTTGTCATGTAAATCTCATCTGATTGGCTGGCAAAAGTAACAGTTGAGTATGGAACCCCAGAGAGTCCAAATTGAAAAAATAAAAACAACATTTTGAAATAAATACCTTGATAAATAACAAAATGTGAAATATGGCCCATAAATTGTAAAAAAAAAAAAAAATTATTATAAAAAAGATTTTACAAGATAAAAGGCATTTTTCACAAAGTATTTTCTTTAAATTTCATATGCTTTTTTCCACAATAACCTTTTTTTAATTTAGTTTTTCAGCAAAATAAGATTTTACAAGATAAAAAAAACACCAAACATTTATTTTATTTTTTTTATAATGTATTTTTCCAAAATGGCCTTTTTATTTCATAAAATAATTTTCCTTTACCAGCAAAATGAAGAGTGTGTTGTCAATGAAATGGATCAGACAGGGTTAGTTAAGTGATTGGCTGAATGTATGGTGGAGTCCGGCTAGCTGCGCTAGCATTTGGTAGCGTCAATGAACTGTTAGGTAAACTTCCAGAAAGCATCTGATCAAAAACACACTGCTACTGAAATCCTCACATAGGCTGAGTGAAAAGCCATTCATTACTATCCAACTGGTTCCAACTTCTCTGAGTAACTCTGAAAGTGATGCTATCAAATGCTAGCGCAGCTAGCCAGACTCCACAATCCATTCAGCCAATCACTTAACTAACTCCGTCTGATCCATTTCATTGACAGCACACTCTTCATTTTGCTGGTAAAGGAAAATTACATTATGAAATAATGCCTAAGCCTAATTTATGCTTCTGCGTTGCGGTGACGGTGTAGCAATGGCGTTGACCCTATGTCGTCAATGAGTGTTTAAAGTTCTACGTCAAGGGAACTCGTTGCTCTGTAATTCACCGCCAAACCACTAGAGGGGTGTTGCGTTGTGTTTGTATGGTTTTGGGGGACTCTTCTCGAATTCCTTTAGTTTTCTTCCGGTTACGCAACAATTTGCAGCGGAGATGGAATGTGCATTTAGTTTAGTATTTGCAGCTGCAGCTAATCAATATTGAACAACTGGCTGTGTGTTTGGGATCATTGTCATGCTGAAAGACCCAGCCACGTCTCATCTTCAATGCCCTTGCTGATGGAGATTTTCACTCAAAATCTCTCGATACATGGCCCCATTCATTCTTTCGTTTACACAGATCAGTCGTCCTGGTCCCTTTGCAGAAAAACAGCCCCAAAGCATGATGTTTCCACCCCCATGCTTCACAGTGGGTATGGTGTTCTTCAGATGCAATTCAATATTCCTTCTCCTCCAAACACGAGAACCTGTGTTTCTACCAAAAATTTCTATTTTGGTTTCATCTGACCATAACACATTCTCCCAGTCCTCTTCTGGATCATCCAAATGCTATCTAGTGAACCGCAGACGGGCCTGGATGTGTACTTTCTTCAGCAGGGGGACACGTCTGGCAGTGCAGGATTTGAGTCCCTGGCGGCGCATTGTGTTGCTAATAATAGCCTTTGTTACTGTGGTCCCAGCTCTCTGTAGGTCATTCACTAGGTCCCCCCGTGTGGTTCTGGGATTTTTTGCTCACCGTTCTTGTTATCATTTTGACGCCACGGGGATAGATCTTGCATGGAGCCCCAGATCGAGGGAGATTATCAGTGGTCTTGTATGTCTTCCATTTTCTAATAATTGCTCCCACAGCTGATTTCTTTACACCAAGCGTTTTACCTATAGCAGATTCAGTCTTCCCAGCGTGGTGCAGGTCTACAATCTTGTCTCTGTTGTCCTTTGACAGCTCTTTGGTCTTGGCCACGGTGGAGTTTGGAGTGTGACTGACTGAAGTTGTGGACAGGTGTCTTTTATACCGATAATGAGTTAAAACAGGTGCCATTAATACAGGTAAGGAGTGGAGCCTCGTTAGACCTGGTTAGAGCCTCTTTGACAGCCAGAAATCTTGCTTGATTGTAGGTGACCAAATACTTATTTTCCACTCTAATTTGGAAATAAATTCTTTAAAAATCAAACAATGTGATTTTCTGTGGTTTTTTTCCCCCCACATTCTGTCTCTCATGGTTGAGGTTTACCCATGTTGACAATTACAGGCCTCTCTAATCTTTTAGAGTGGGAGAACTTGCACAATTGGTGATTGACTAAATACTTATTTGCTCCACTGTATATGTTAGTATTATCAATGGCAGTTAAAGAAAGCCAAATTAATTACCTTTTCAAAGAAAGCCACAAACATAATCTGGAATGATGTGTAGAAGGCAGTGTAAAATGCGATGAACCATGTCTCATACAAAGACTGCAAGACAGAAACAATATTTTTAGTGGTAACACTGTAAAAAAGAAAGAAAGAAAATGATTCATATTTGTTCATGCATTAATAATAGCTTAAAACATGAATATACCCCAAAACGTTACGTGAGGAACAAATATTTGACATATAATTTTTAAATTCGTTCGGACATCACACCTGAGCACTGCAACCATTGAAGATGCCAAACCACAGGTGCACTAGTGTAAAGCTACAGGTCTTAAAGAGGAAGTAGCACAGGAAGAGGGATATTCGTCGGTATGACCAGCGTCCGTGAACCAGCAACAGCCTTTGCAGAAATCGGAACCTGGATAGGGAAAAGTCAGCATTCTGCACAGCTTGACCTCCTTCCACTCCTGCCAATCCAACACCGACGTGGGCAGCTAAAGTCACATTATAAACGTGAGTAAAAAAAAAAAACTGAATATACTTAGTGTGAGATTGTGTTCCCTTACTTTTGATCATGTTTACATCATTTGCACCATCTCCGATGGACAAAGTAATGGAACTTGTGTGCTTCCTGACCAAAGTAACTATGTCTGCCTTCTGGCCAGGTGTTACCCGGCAGCACAACACCGTCTGACATTGTTGTGCAATGCCCATGAATTTGGCAGCCCATTCTGGTCTTTGGTCAAATTCTGTCTGTAAAGAATATAACAGGTTAACTATTTAATGGCCCCTACGTACTGTATAACATTTCTAGGTCAAAATGACTTTTGAGTTACTGATTATTTTATGTGCTCGAAGTGAGTGTATGTGTTAGTGTTGTATGTTAGTATATCATTTCACATATTACTTTCACACTAAACCACAAATGGGCGCTCAAGGCCAGTGCTTCAACATTGGCGGTAACTTATAAAAAAAGAAAAACAACTGAGAAGGGCTAAACAAAAAGCAAAAAGAAAATCATATTCTGCAAATTACAAACTACAAATCATGAAATATGCAGCCGAGAACGATAATTGTGTAACGTTAGCATACCATACACTTTATTCAGCCTGTTGTTCTCCATTCTATTTTTATTTTAACTTGCCTTTCAAGGTGACATGTCTGTTCTTAGTGTTGGATTTTATCAAATAAATTTCCCTCAAAAATGCAATTTATACTCCAATGTGACTTGTTTTTTTCCTCTTCATTGCGCATTTTTTGGCTGTTGCGACTTTTAGACTGAAAAATACGGTAGTTGCTTTGAATCGCAATTGTCCTCTTATTAAATTTTGTTTTTATTTATGATCTCTTTGTTATTTTTGCAGGGGAATGGACAGAATAAGAACTTCATTGCGCGGTACAAATGATGGTTTTGCCGTGTACTATATGACAGTACACCCTATTGGCTGCTGTAGCAGACTGCATCGTCTTGATGAGATAAAGCTTGTTGGAGAATTGATGACTATATTTCTGTTTACCAGCTCAGGCCCAGTAAGAACCACAGCAGTCTGTACTGCAGCCTTTTGAACAGTCCACAGATCTGTCTGCCTGAGTTTCAGGAAATGGACCCCAGGGTCTGGCGATTGAAGGATCTGCCTGTTATAAATCAAACATGAAATCATTAATACAATACATTCATTTTCTTTATTCCCAATCACGACTGACCTCAACTCCTGCCAGTCCAGTAATCTTGTATCGGGATCCAGTAGTTTACATGCATATCCAATGTTGATAGCCGTTTCTTGTAGGTGGAAACCACAACAACGAATTAGGAAATACATGTTTGTGTACGTACTAGGGGTGTAACGGTACACAAAAATCTCGGTTCGGTACGTACCTCAGTTTTGAGGTCACGGTTCGGTTCATTTTTGGTACAGTAAGAAAACAAAATGCAAAATATAAATGTGATAGTTGTTTATTACACACTTTTGTGCTTTCAACAATAGAAACAGTAGCCTATACAAAGCTAGAATTCTGCTCAAAAAGTAGTGGGTGTTTAAAGATAATAATCCAACAACAATTTGCATTTCAGACCCCCCGTATTGGTCAGTTTTTTTTCTGAAAGAAAGAAGAAAAAAGAAGTCCTGTGCTAAAGAGAAAAGCAATCCCAATGACAAAGATTTTAACATGTATTTTACAAATGAAATGCCTCCATTTTTTTTTCTTATGAACGGTTTCAGAAGCTTTATTGGTGGATTTTCTCAAGTTAAAGCGCCACACAGAAATTAATAAATTTAATTGTGTAAGCAGGATCTGTGTATTATTCGTATTATTTAATTACAGGTGTTTTAGCTCATTTCAATGTATTTTATTTAAATGGGCTATTATTTTTTTTTATTATGTGTCTGTATTTTACAAATGGGATGTAGTATTCATTTATATTGTATATTTTATGTTGTATAACTTTAGTTCCTATGTGAATATTAGTTCCTGTTTGTTTTGTTGTGGTAGGAGGGTTTTGTATTGAATATGGGGCCGTGTTGGTTATTATTATTATAGCAGAGAAGACAACTGTAAATCAACAAAGACAAGTCAACTGTGCCCTGATCTACCACTCAAGAGATCTGATGGACTCAAAAAGTGGGTTACGATTGCATATTAGTTTGAAAATCGACCGGATCCACATCCACCGTATTTTTACACAAGTGACTTCCGGTCTGCTAGCTAGTAGTATTGATGCAGGAGGGCCGTGTCTTGCATCAAATAATAAACTCTGCCATTCTTTTCGCATGCATCGCGTTGAGCCGTTTCTGGGATGCGTCTAACACGCGGCCGCACTGCGACTGGTGTGCATTGGCTGATTGACTTTAACGGCCGCGTTTCACTGCGTTCTCGCGGCGGCCACATTGTCGCGCTGTTTACGTTTCTTACTGTCCTACCGTGTTGGCCCTCATTATATTAGAGAAGACAAAGTAAATATAATCTACACAAAGAAACTGTAACCCGATCGACTCACAGCCTCGAAAAGTAAGGGTTACATTATGTCAGAAACTCGTTCGGTAGCCTCCGTTCCGAACCGAGTACTAAGTACCGAAATGGTTCAATATGAATACATGTACCGTTACACCCTAACTACGTACGCATTTTGATTTTCCTACTTGGATTCCCATACCTTTTTTGTCTCCTGTAAGAACCCATACTTTAATCCCAGCTTGTTGAAGGAGAGAAATCGTCTCAGGAACGCCTTCTTGGAGTCGATCCTCTATCGCTGTAACCCCTAGAAGCTACAGATCATAAAAATCAGACCTACAGTGGGGAGAACAAGTATTTGATACACTGCCAATGGGAAAACCCATTGGCAGTGTATCAAATACTTGTTCTCCCCACTGTAAATTCACTTTGAGTTCTGTAAAAGGGACAGTGACAATTCTATTCATCCAATGGCAACTGAAATGTAAATCATACTGACAAATTACATTCATTTTCACCCTTTCATAGTGGTCCCAACCAGTGTTGTCACAGATTACTTGAAAAAGTAATTGAATTACTGATTACGCCTCACAAAAGTAATCTAGTTAATTAATTTTATTATCAAAGTAACTAAGTTACTTTATAAGTAATTTATCGGTTACATTTTACCAATTTTTCTCCTTGTGCCGCCTCAACATAAGAATAACAATAGAAAAATGTCATCGCATGTAATTAATTTTCCGATAATTTAATTCAAAGGGGAAGATCAGAATTTTTCACATAAGGCTTAATCATCGAGTTAGCGGAGGTTTAATTAGTTGATTTCAGCCACCATCGTGCTAGCTTAGCCACTCAAGAGCCCTGAAACTAACAAATAACTGACAAACTGCATGGAACCAACTAATTAAATCCCGCTAACTTGAAGATTAAACCTAATGTCAAAAATTCTGAATTCCAGGTTAGAGTTTAGGAGTTAGGATTAACAGCATAGCAGTAGTGGCAAAGTAAAATCATGAAAATTGCACAACATCAACAACACACAAATGAATTGCACAGGACAATAAACACAAGAGTGGGGGCAGGCGCGGATGCGCACGCACAACCCGGAAGTACCATGTACACACACGCGGTCAAATTGGCCACAAAACGTAGAGGCAATTTAGCACTTTACACTCAGTCGGATTCACAACACATCCGAAAGATGCTACACGAACACATCACCTCTTGGCATAAATGTGCATCACGAATATGATGTAAACAGTGGTCGCCGCTTAACCGCCTTTGCAACTGCAAAGCTACGAAATAGCTACGCATTTAGGGGCTCCAACTTATCACTGGAACCCTCCAGAATGAAGGAAAAATACGTTCATTCATGGACGCACACAGATCAACATTCCCTCGCACATCCCAACAGGTGGCTGCACTCGACTCGAATGTGCACAGTGTTCCTCACGCCTTCCTCAGTCCCAAAACACATAGCGCGTGTAATGCAAGACCAAAACTTGAAGAACTATGAGCGGTTACCAAGGAAACTAACACGGGGCAGGAACCTTCCTAACATTTTCTATTCAAAATGCTCATTGTACATGACTACAATATTCTTCATTCTACATCCATTATGAGGCAATAACAAAATAGTAACGCGCAGACACTAAGGAAACTAACTTTAATCAGATTACTGGTTTGGAAACATAAATGCGTTAGATTACTTGTTACTGAAAGAAAGTAATCAGATTACTGTAACGCGTCACTCACGTTACTGACAACACTGGTCCTAACAATACTCGTCTCAACAATGCTCATGAATTTAAAAGAAAATAGCTTTTGAATCACTGTCCACTTTAAAATTTGAAGAACGTTTTTGCCAATCAATATGAACACATCATTTAAACAGCATTTAAAAAAATGTAATATTTAATAGCGAGCCTACTTGGAGATCTTGCTCCATCTCATCATAAAGCGTCTCCAGCAAGGCGTTGCGGTCGAAGGTCGCCATGGTAGCAGCCTGAGCCATAGTTTTGCTCCACTGATTCCATGACATCTCCGAAACCGATCGAACGGCAATGCACAAGGTCCTCAGACAAGACCGGGAAAACAGCTGGAAAAAAAAATACAAGTTGTATGTACTGTATACCTATAGAGTGGTTAGTCGCTTCCCCCACTGTTAACAGTTACTCTGAACAGATTGTACAAGAATTGACTTATCTGGTCACATGTAGCAGTCTGTTTTGTTAAATTTCCATTAGTGGCCCTCAGAGAAGTAGATGTTTTGCAGTTCAACCTATTGTTGTGCCCAACAGCATGTTTGTGTAGATGTACGGACCTCTAGGGCTTGTTCAGTGCTTTCCTGATGTGGACAGTCCCTCTGCAGCCTCTCCAGTATCACTATGTCAGCTCCCTTGCAGTAGAGTTTTAAAGCCCCCTCCGGCTCCCGGACTGCATCAGATGGGAATAAAACCAGCAAAGCACTGAGAACAACCCCCAAAAAGCAGTTCAAAGAGTGGGGGTGAGGCATAGAGTCATTGATTCACTCACCCAAAACCGACATCCGTCTTCTATGGCTGGTGAAGTCAAGTAATGCTAGTAGCTTATAGTGACGTGTGACACCCATTTCGGAGACGTTTATTACGTCTCTGGTTCTGGAAAGGAAGACCCAGCCCAGCTCTCTGGCGGTGCCAACGAGAGCTTCCTCATCGGGAGATGATGCTTGGTAAACTGGAGCATCTTAGAAAACACGAGTAGGAGAATATCATCAAAATCAGATTATCCAGCATGTTGGTAAAAAAGCTGTGTGTACTACACAAGCTTCGCCTGTTGGATTTGTTTCCACAGATTAGAGCGAATATGCGCTAGTGAGTCATATCAGATGTTCTATTTGTATGAGCTACGTCCATGATTACATCATTTATTTTGGGCAGTCAGTTCAGTTTTAGGGTTTGGGTTAGGGTCCAATTTTAATCAAGTTTATTCATTTAGGCTGAAAAATCGAAAGATCCTAATGGACTTCACAGCAACTGCTGCCATTAAATTTAATTGGTAAATATTATAATATCCATTTGAAGTGGGAGGGTAGTCTAGTGCCATCAGTTAAGCAGTGTCTGACCAAGCCATGGTAGCAATTATTACTTTACATTCAAGTGAGTATGCAGTAATTAAGTATTAAAAGATTTTTTTTCTCCAAAAAATGTGGTAATGGTACAGTATCGGTATCGGCCGATACCACAAACCAGGTGTCGAAATTGGTATCGGGAGTCAAAAAAATAATATCAGTGCAGCACTAATTACAAGTTTTTCAGGTAAAGTATTCTTCATGCCTGGATATTGGTGAATAATCTATCTGGATGTGTATCTATCGCTTATGTAATATGTTCAACATCAAGCTACATTAATTCTTTAGCCCAGCTATAGCTTTTCGCATTGTATGTTGGCACAACACTACTAAAAAAGCTACTAAACTTTAATTTAGGCATGTGCCAGTATGATGGTATGATATTCTTGCGGGATGATCACATTAAGCTAAAATATTACAGTATCACAGTATTGTATTTACAGCTCTAAAATGTGTTACTTTGAAATATCTGGGTTTGAAAAATAAATAAATAAATAAATACTTTTTTCCAATGAACAGGATTTTTATTTTTCAAAACATATTAGCAAATTGGAACATAAGTATAATTTTAAGTTAAAAAAACAAAACATTAAACTAAAATAATGCAGTCCTTTAAGTCAGTGTTTTTCAGTGAGAGATCGTCAGGTGTTCCGCGAGAAGTTATCCGATATCGCTTTTTTTTTTTTTTTTTTACATCGTCGGGCGGAGTTTGTAACAGTCACCTCCTTAGATGGTGCTCCTCTTGACATCCACCACACGGTAGCGCTGCTTTGGTAGAAGGTTGCGGTCATGTGCAAATGAGCAAGGTATTGCTCGTGTCGCGTTCAAGAACTGCTCAGATTTCTAGCCATTAGCCATCTTGCTGTCCGCGAAAATGTGGACCCCAGCACGTCTACTGTACATCATTTGATTAGAGTCGTCAAGTGTCAATATACACGAAAGTGTCCTTTCCATTTCATCCATATGAGAGACTGTCAATCCTCCCCGTGTTTTATCCCAACAGATTGTTGAAGACAGCAAGGTAGCTGATGGCTAGAAATCCGAGCAGTTCTTGAATGTGATGTGAGCAGTTGCATTTGCTCACGTTTCAAAACAAGTCGATTAACTATTTTGTTCGCCTCCATGAAAACACAGAGAAAAAAAGGCAACTTTTTTTGAGAAACACTACAAAGGTTGCCTGGTATACCAGACTCACCGCTGTTCCAGCGATTGAGTCTAGCGACCGTCCAGCGGATCAAATTCCGAGGGCGGAGCAAGCCACAGCAAACAGACAGCGGGGTGGACCAATCAGCGATGGGCAGACGTGACGTTGTTAAAGCGACAAGTAATTAGCTTGAGCGGAGAATGGAGAAGTTTGTTGAACATAGCTAGCGCGAGCCATGTTGACTGTTGTCAATGACTTGTTTCGATGTGTTTTTGGTCATTTAAAACTGGTTTTACCGCGGATTGGAACATATTCTCGGCTCTCCCGTATGCCATCTGTGTTGTTGTAGAGACGACTTTCGGCGCGCAAGAGTGACATTACTCGTTAAGAACACGTCACGCAAATAAACGAATCTGATTGGACGGTTAATTTTGTACCTTGCTCGAGAGGCCGTTAACGGGCTGGGTCCCAGACTATTTCTCACAGTGTTTGAAAAATACAGGGAGAAGAGTCTGGCTGTGCCAGGCAACTACAAAGGTAAATGAGAAAGCCCTCAAAGCCAGTTACCTTGTTGCTAAACCCAAAAAGAGACAATACTACCTGCCTGCAAAGCCATTGTCAATGAGATGCTTGCCCGTGATGCGATTAAAGACATTTCTAAAGTCCCCCTGTCAGACAATTCTGAGCTTCTCAAGCCTAACTGCTATTAAAAAAAAAAACAAAAAAACAACAGAGACTAAAAGCTAGGGTTGTTCCGATCGTGTTTTTTTGCTCCCGATCTGATCCCGATCGTTTTAGTTTGAGTATCTGCCGATCCCGATATTTCCCGATCCAATTGCTTTTTTTTGCTACCGATTCAATTCCAATCATTCCCGATAATTTCTCCCGATCATATACATTTTGGCAATGCATTAAGAAAAAAGGAATAAAACTCGGACAAATATATACATTCAACATACAGTACATAAGTACTGTATTTGTTTATTATGACAATAAATCCTCAAGTTGGCATTTACATTATTAACATTCTGTCTGTGACAGGGATCCACGGATAGAAAGACTTGCGACATTGTATATTGTGACTAAATATTGCCATCTAGTGTTGTTGAGCTTTCAGTAAATGATACTGAAGGCCATGGCCAAAAGCATAATGGGAAGTGGAACCATGACAAGTGGAACCATGACTGTGCGTCGTGCTACCAATTCATATATCTTCTCTGCGATGGGATATAACATAAGGTGTTAAGAAAAAGATCAATTGCTACCTTGCTTCCCCACATTGTTTCCCATGATATTTCTAATTGTAGGGAGAGGGATTGTAAGGCTTTAGTCAATTTAAATAAGGCTCCAAAGGCTGCCAAAATTCACTCTTCTTATTTTACAGTGCCTTTTAGCTCTCTATATAGGTAAAAAGGCGCCATTACAGATGAAGCGCGACAGTGCGTGAGTGGGTCGTGCAGCGCATGCATTAATTGCGTTAAATATTTTAACGTGATACATTTAAAAAAAAAATTAATTACCGCCCCCGTTATTGGGATAAATTTGATAACCCTACCTTAAGCCTAAACTAAAGACTCTGGATAAGTGTAACATATAATGTCTGTAACGTTAAATACAATTAGAAAACGATTTAATTAAAAAATATATATATTAAAAAAAGGCATGGCCGATATTTTTTTGCCGATTCCCATACTTTGAAAATGACGTGATCGGACCCGATTGATCGACATCTCTACTAAGAGCTGTTGACGAACATTCCTGCCAGGATATTGACTTTGTGTTTATCCATACAGGCTCAAGTTTCACACTGAGTAAGTATAAATATTGAGAAATTATTTAATAATTAAACATACTGTACAGAAACTAATTTGGAACATTTTTGGTTTGTGGTATGCGATATTTTTTTCCAATGTAAAAACGTGCTGTGATACAGAAAAGGTTGAAGAAGACTTTTTTAGGTGAGTCTAAACCCACAGCCACAGCTCAACATTATTACTATCAGAAAAATATTTTCCATAAAAAGCATGTGTGTATGACTTGTATAAGTTTACATTATACACACACTTTTTCCCAACACAGACTGTTGCCAGATAGAAAAAAAACACTACATTTTACCACCGCTAGACACACTTAACACGCTGAAGTTAACTCTCGTAGCTGGTGGGAAAGGTTCATGACAGTGTTTACTAACCTTTAATCATGTATAAATGCGAAATCATATTGGAGGTATTGCCTGCTCGGCAGCCACCCTTCGCAAACAGGTTTTACCTGTCGGTTAGCCCTCCTCATCTAAGCCGTGGCCGCCTGTAACTTTTCTGTAACTGAAATATTCCCATACCAGCAATTTCGTTTTTCTTCGAAAGGGGGAAAAAATTCAGGAGTTTCAACTCCTCCAGCCATTACGTAGCACAGCTAACTCACTGACACTGAGCAACAACCGTTGGGGGAGGGTTGAGCCTTATAGCTGCAAGCTCGGGATTTCTCCATGCATTTTTGGGACATAAAAAATAGCTAATACCTTAGGGACGGTATGACGGAATTTTTTTGCGGTTTTGAAACCTTGAAGTTTTCATACCACTGTATGTATGTATGTACTGTATACTTGAAACCTGTAATCGGCACATGTCTACTTTCATTACAGGCGCTTTGTTAAATCTGTAAGAGGTAATCCTTTTGTCTTTTAAAGTAAGTCAAAATATAAATGTCCGCTCAAAATGATCGAAACCAGCACTTGGCCTCTTTTGTACAAACTTGTATCAGGTACAGGTAGTCCTCGGGTCACGAACGAGTTCAGTTTCTATGCTGGCAACGTAATTTGAATTTCCGTGTAAAACAGAATGAACCCTTTGTATCGCAAAATAACTAATCAAAAGTCCAAAAGTAATGTATTTTGTTTAATGATGGAGGATAGTCCTGCATCTGCCTCTTGTGGCAGTGTTCAGTCTGGCTGGACTGACAGGGAGATTACACACTTATCTGACATTGATAAAGGGCAGCTGCACTCTGGTTTGACCCACATAAGACTGTAAGAACTTTAACCTAATATATGTTTGTATGTATTTGTAATTAATTTTAGAGCTACAGATTGTGGAGTTATGTGTGAGCGATTTGCTATGAGAATTGTAAATACGTTAGCATTCGTAGCGTTTAAGATAGCAGACTTTTGCTAAGCAAATTGGGCAAATCTAATGTACAAAATTTACATATTAATCAGAGTAGATGGATGTTTGAACAGCAATTGTTTTGTGTCAAGAGTTTTATTGTTAATACTAGAGCTGTCAAAATTATCGCGTTAACGGGCGGTAATTAATTTTTTAAATTATTCACGTTAAAATATTTGACACAATTAACGCATAAGCCCCGCTCAAACAGATTAAAATGACAGCTCAGGGTCATATGCACTTGTTACTTGTGTTTTTTGGAGTTTTGTCGCCCTTGGCTGGCGCTTGGATGCGACTGATTTTATGGGTTCAGCACCATGAGAATTGTGTAATTATTGACATCAACAATGGCGAGCTACTAGTTTATTTTGTGATTAAAAATTTTTACAAATTTTGTTAAAACGACAACATTAAGAGGGGTTTTAATATAAAATTTCTATAACTTATACGAACATTTATCTTTTAAGAACTACAAGTCTCGAACATTTATCTTTTAAGAACTACAAGTGTTTCTATCCATGGATCGCTTTAACAGAATAGTGTTGTATCGGTCGCGAACGATTCGTTCTTTTTGAACGAATTGTTTTGGTGAACGAGACCGAACTAATCATCATCTGCACTGATTCGTTCTATGAAGGTGGTGCTTGTTCGCTGCGTGGGAGGGCGTTGAGCAAGCGGCAGCGTCTTCTGACATCGCACACGACCAATCAGACGCCAGCCTCATCGCGGGCAGGGGAGGGACCGGAAACAGAATCAGGGCGTTTGTCACTCACGTCCACGTGTGGCCAATAAGCAGCCAGCGTGCAGGCAGGGGGGCAAGACTGAGTTTTGTCACTTCCCGTTCAGTGACTCGGTCCTCCGGTTCCTGACCTAGCTTGCTGCTAACTTGATTTTCCAGTAATGACTATGCGGTGAATGAATCAGAAAATGAAAGGAAATGACTTTGTCACATATTTGTTAACGTGGAGCCTATCAAATGCTGCTCAAACAGACAAAAACACCACACAAATCTAGCGAGCATTGTTTAGAGTAGTACTTTTCTCAACAAACTCGTGACTGCCTATGACGACATACTATCAAATTTACAGTAATTTAAAACACGGGTAGCTACGAGGCAAGCAAAAGCTGAGCTGCGGTCGCGTGACGGCAGTGAAGCGGGCAGAGAACTGTCACTATATGGAGGCTTCATGGCAGCGATATTTACCTCATATGTGCACAGAAAAAAATATTTAGTATGATCACCATAATACTGATTTGCAATGAAACTGTATATACATGTCAATTTTTCCCCGAGTGTTTTATTTTTTTTTTTCGTGTCAGCGTGTCGGGTGTTGGTTGGTTTGACAAATTATGTCAATCCGTCCATCATGTGCTACTCAAGCGCCCAAAACAACGCACGCAGACACGGGAGATGTCGCAATATGTCTACATTTTTCTTAACAGACTAATGAGAGTAGAAAGGCGACATCGTAAAGAGCAAACAATTATTTCTCGTCAGCATTTGACGATCTGAGATGCGGGGACGACAGGGGAGCTGACCGGATTATTTTATTTATTAATACCAGTGCAAAAATTCAACACGATCATCTTAATACTAAAAAACAAAAATACAACAGAGCGAGATGTAAATATGATGTGTTGGTCGTTCCATATTCAGAAATTAAACTTTCGATGTATTTTTATTTTCGTGACAGCAAACATGCTGTATATGTATGTGTGATCAAGAACCTGCTAAAGAAAGTCCGTGCGCCCCCGCCCCCTACTCCCCTCACAAAAGGAAAATGTTTAACCGTGTCCTAAATCGAAATGCAAGCACGAGCCATGACTTTGAGCCCATAGAACTAGGACAGACGACGCGGAAGTTCTCCCTCGCTTTTGCAGCAGCAGGAGGGAGACGAGGCTGTCTGTGAAAGCAGAATGATACCGCCTGTCACTCATTTCTGAAACTACGACGAGTGGTCAATGTGGAAGAGAGGGAGGGACCAAGCAATGTCACTTCCCGTTCAGTTATACTGCGAAGCGGTCTTTGGTGATTCGTTCGGCAACGTCACTTCCCGTTCAGTAACCGAACGATTCGTTTGGGCGGGGAGGGAGATGAGGGGGGCGAACGATTCGTTGAACGATTTGTTTGAACGAATCTTTTTACTGAACGAACCGGAATGGATTCGTTTGCTCAAGTGAACGACAAATCTCGTCACTATAACAGAATGCTAATAATGTTAATGCCATCTTGTTGATTTATTGTTATAATAAACAAATACAGTACTTATGTACAGTATGTTGAATGTATATATCTGTCTTGTGTCTTATCTTTCCATTCCAACAATAATTTACGGAAAAATATGGCATATTTCATGGATGGTTTGAATTGCGATTAATTACGATTAATTAATTTTTAAGCTGTGATTAACTTCATTACAAATTTTAATCGTTTGACAGCCCTAGTTAATGTGTGTGTTGTTTTGAACGTAAGTGTACATATGTGTGTTACAACTTTACAAATTGTCAAAAGTGAACGAGGTAAAAAGCTTTAAAAAGCAAAAATTGCCTTGTTTGTTGTCTGAAAAGCTGAACAACATCACATTTAGTGAGGAAAGAACACTTCATATTCATAAAGTAAAGTAAAAAACAAGATCTTGTGAGGTACAATAAGGTACGGTTTATTTGACAAAAAAAATGACTCGAGAAAAAATGGTGGACGAGACTCTGGCGTCGTAAAGTCGAAATCGCGTAAGTCGGGTACAGCGTAACCCTGGGACTACCTGTATTTGCACCCAGCTCAGGACAAAAGAAGCAACGGCCGGAATCTCGGAAAATTCATTGGGCAGGTCAATGGGATGTCAAGGTAACACTCGATATTCCTTCCTCCCACCTTCTTTCCACTGGGCCATGACAGTGTGACACACCGTCAGTGCTGTGAAGAATTGGATGACAGTCGGACACTGTTGTGCTCGGACACGTTCTACCAAGGTGGGAGCAAACATGAACAGACCACCACGGGAGTACGGATTCCAGGAGAGGTCCATCAGCTACAGCATGCATGCAAAAGAAATGACATAAATGACATCATACCGTTCATAGATTAAAAATGAGGATCCAAAGAAGAGTTGATCATGCGATACCTCTGTGTCCTCGGCCCTGACTGATGCGTCACCTGTTGGAGTTAAAAATACGATAAAGATAAAACCATATGGTCAACAGAAGAAAGTTAGTTAACTAAAACGGAAGAAATTCCTTAATCCTGTGTTTTATTTCATTGTCATTGTACTAGTACATGCGTTGATGTACCAATTGTTTTAAAAATATCTTTGCTTAAGGCGTAACACCGCTACATAGATGCTATTCGTTACGAACGAGTTCCATTCCAACGCATGCGACGCAACCCGAATTTCCGAGTAAATTGGAATTAACCCTTTAAAAATTAAATAAGTATCCAAAAAGTCCAAAAGTATTGCATTTTGTTTAATTGCCTAAACATGCTTGAAAACACACCAAAATTTGCACTTATATGCGGTCTCGCGTAAATTTAGATAATTTTGCTACGTTGCGAAAAAATGTAACAAAAAGGCCTCTCCTATTAAGTTTTTTCAACATAGAGCAATGAAATTTGGGGAGTCGATACGTTGTGCAAAACTTCTCCATTAAGTCTCTTGCACCCATATTCCAAAGCAAACACAAAATCAGGTATTTTGGATCAAATGTGAAATTTTTATCAATTTACAGGGTGCACATTTGAGACCTTGTCGCTTAGAGAGTTAGTTGGATCCTACTCAAAATTGGTAAGACTGTTCATGAGACAGATAAGAGCTTAAGTAATCAAAATGGTGAGTTTTCATTCATGGGTCTGACCTGGGCCGGATACCAAAGTCGGCCATTTTCTGGCAACCTGCCACATTCAGTAAATGACTGATAACTCCCTGATACAAGGTTCAATCTTTTTCATATCTGGCATGTATGTGAGGTATCCCAGCCTGAACAAAACTGCATTGAAATATTCCACATTAGTCCCTAGTGGGAACAGGAAACGCCCTTTTTTACAAGACAGGATCCTCCTCCAAAATCTATTGACCTCAAACCTGCATCAGGGGAGCCTTCAGACATGTGTTCAGGTGCCTAATGAAAAATATTGAGGTTTCATTGAAGCAGAGGATTCCAAACAGAAAAGTGAAAAGACCGTTGCCATTTTGTCCCACCACAAATTTTGAACAGTCATAACTTGGCCGATATACAACATATCTGCGCCAAACTTCCCGTGCTTTTTGAGAGTCATACCCTGAAGGGTCATTTGCATCAACCCTACAGCGCCAACTAGCGGCAACAGAGTGTCACTCATTTTACTTATTTATGTCCAGTTATTTATAGGTTGGTCATTCTAGTTTGAGGACCTTTTGTATTCCTACATTTTAAGGTCCATGTCCACATGTCTGTCTGTTTCCGTGACGACCCTTTATTCGCCATTCAAAGGAAGTATATTTTTTCAGCGAGCTTAGAGCCATGGAATTTGGCACACTTGGTCAAATTGGCCCAATTATAAGATTCATTTTGGTTTAGAATAAGGACATGGCTGCAAAGCTCAGTAGCGCCTCCTTTTTTATAGTACTCTCTTTAAAAGGTTTTTTTCACCTAGGTGTTTGAATGTTTTTCTAACCCAAAAAAAGAGGTGCGTTTCGAGCATGTTAGGTTCTCATGAGATGATTACAGGGGGACGATCTGCCACCACCCTGACCTGCATACCATCCAAGTATGCGTGAAATCTGAGTTGCGCCATACTGCGAGGGCCCCTAAGTCCTGCTTGCAGACATAGTTAAGTTTAGAGCTACAGTTTTTCGAGTTATGTGTGAGCGATTTGCTATGAGAATTGTAAATATGTTAGCATTCGTAGCATTTAGGCTAATGGACCTTTGTGAAGCAAATTAGGCTGATTTAATCTACCAAATTTATGTATTGATCAGATTAGATGGACGTTTGAACACCAATCGTTTTGTGTTGTTTTATTGTTAAAATGCGTGTCGGTTTGAACAGACGGGTACAAATGTGTTACAGCATTACAAATTGTCAAAAGTGAAGGAAGTAAAAAGCTTCTGAAAGCACAACTGCTTTGTTAGCTGTCTGTCAAGCTGAACAACTTCAAGTTTAGTGAGAACAGAACAAGTCATTATATTAATAAAGTAAAGTACAAATTATTAGGGTTGTTCCGATCATGTTTTTTTGCTCCCGATCCGATCCCGATCGTTTTAGTTTGAGTATCTGCCGATCCCGATATTTCCCGATTCGATTGCTTTTTTTTGCTCCTGATTCAATTCCAATCATTCCCGATAATTTTTCCCGAACATATACATTTTGGCAATGCATTAAGAAAAAAAATGAATAAAACTCGGACGAATATATACATTCAACATACAGTACATAAGTACTGTATTTGTTTATTATGACAATAAATCCTCAAGATGGCATTTACATTATTAACATTCTTTCTGGGTGAGGGATCCACGGATAGAAAGACTTGTGACTTTGTATATTGTGACTAAATATTGCCATCTAGTGTATTTGTTGAACTTTCAGTAAATAATACTGTAGCCATGCCCAAATGCATGATGGGAAGTGGAACCATGACTGTGCGTAGTGCTACCAATTGATGTATCTTCTCTGCGTTGGGAAATAACATAAGTTGTTAAGAAAAAGATCATTTGCTACCTTGCTTCCCCAAATTGCTTCCCATGATATTTCCAATCATAGGGAGAGGGATTGTATGGCTTTAGCCAATTAAAAAAAGGCTCCAAAGGCTGCCAAAATTCACTCTACTCATTTTACGCTGCCTTTTATCTCTATATATAGGTAAAACCGCGTCATTACAGATTGAGCGCGACAATGTGTGGGCGTGTCGTGCAGCGCATGCATTAACTGCTTTAAATATTTTAACGTGATACATTTCTTAAGAAATTAATTACCGCCGTTATCGGGATAAATTTGATAATCCTACCTTAAGCCTAAATTTAAGACTCTGGATGAGTGTAACATATTATGTTTGTAATGTTAAATACAATTAGAAAACGATTTAATTAAAAAATATATATATATTAAAAAAAGGCATGGCCGATATTTTTTTGCCGATTCCGATACTTTGAAAATGACGTGATTGGACCCAATCGATCGGGACATCTCTACAAATTATGATACTGTGTGGTACAATTAGGTACTGTTTGTGCAAAAAAATAAGACTGGAGAAAAAATGGCTGATGAGACTTCGGCATCGTAAAGTTGAAATCGCTTAAGTCGAGTACGTCGTAACCCGGGGACTGCGTCTACTTAGTTAATGCCAAAGAATAGTCTTTTCCAAGGTGTCATTTATGCATATGTACGTAATTTTGTATTAAAGGGAGTCACTATTTGAGATATGATACAAAAATTTCAGTAGTCCCTGTAGAAAAATGTGAATCTATACCGTAGATCTCCCCAGCAATGCAGCATTGCCTGAAGAGCAGACGATTTTGGGTTAACGTTCCAGTTTTGTCGCTCAGCAGGTATTCTACTTGGCCCAACTCCTCACACAAGGAAGTACTTCGGGCCTGTGCTGGGGAGTCCGTCTGATCCCAGTACATCTCCAAATCCCAATTAATAAACTTGCTGTGGTACGTATGGATCATCTCAAACCTGCACACCCACACATAAACACATTTTCAGACAATATGACATCCACAGCACCAGCATACATCACAGCAGGTTAGAACTGACGTGACATAGAGCATGATGGGCACGGCCGGGCCAAGCAGCATGAAGTAGCTCCAGTAGACCAGAAAGCCCGCGTAGACCGGGTCACCATTGATGACCAGAGGAGAAAGAAACTCTGTGCGGATCATGACCCGGTGTGTAAACACCCCACAGCCGATGGCCAGAAGAAGCACAACCACCAACAAAAACACCACAATCTGTGGACACCAATGATGCTCAGCAGACAGTTCATTAGGCTTGTGTAGTAATACTGTAATTAATTAGCAACGTATCTCATTAGATATTGAAGCACTCACTCCAATCACTGCTCTGTTAAGAATGTTCTCCAAGCGAGTTCTCTTGGCCCGCACTTTCCCGCAGTTCCTCAGGATCTTCGTGTCGGCACCTAGGTCGCACAATTATGAGAGCGAGAGAGGTCAAGCCCTCGCTCAGCACGGCAGACAGCCGCTGATATGCCCTTGAGCAGGATGACCTTGCTGTACAGAGGTGAAATGCATGGAGAAGTGCCTTCCCTTGCAGGGATGCATGGACTAAGTTGTTTCCATAGATACTTTCCAAAAGACTGAAAATGTAGGTCGAGATTGGATTGTGACTATCCAAACTTTTTGGGACAAATACCTCAATTGGTTAATTAATTTGTTGGAGATTGTGCCAAATTCTGAACTTTGGAAATGAGATTGCTGTCCACCGTGTCATTACGGGTTACTACCACTTTGAGAAACTCTCTTGATTGTTTCCGTTTATGGAGGCTGAAACACTGGATTGATTCCACTGTGTCATATTTCAATTGAGTTAACCATTTCATACAGGAAAAAAAATATTTATTTTTTTTTATAAAAGAAAAACCTTACAGGCACTCATTTAACTTTATTTAACCTCATTTAACATTTAACATGGCATTGACGGCACTAAACGTCCAATCCGTTTTGACCGGGAAGGGGAGAGGGAACTTGTTTAATGGCATTGAAAGATGTATTCACAACCAGTGACCCACTTTAAATGAACTAGACGTCTATAGCCGTCAATGAATTAAATATTCTGGGGGGGGAAAAAAACAAAAAACATTTACTTCAGAGTGTTACCTGGGGCAGTAACCAGAGTGTATTTCTGTTTTATTCATTTCAATTAAAAAAATACAATAATGATTCATCATAAAAAAAAAAAAAATGTACAGTGGTACTTCCACTTCCGAAAATAATTGATTCTGGAAGTAGCTTCGTGAATAGAAAAATCAGTAAGGAGAGATGAGTTTTCCATAAAAATGCCCTAATCCGAAATTCAGACATACAGTGTATCACAAAAGTGAGTACACCCCTCGCATTTGTGCAGATATTTAAAGAGCATATGACATGAGAAAAAAAAGTCTTAAATAGCATTATTATGTGAATTAGAATCATATTTTGAGACGATTCGACTATATACAACAATTTAGCAAAGCGCAGATGACGAGAAATTAGTCTTTTAATCTGGCGGTTAGCCACGCCTACCATTATAGGGCTTTAGCGTCCCCAACAGGTGGATGACGTCAGCGGTAGACTGGGCTCATCGGTTTTACTAATCAGCCCATTGAGGGGGAATTATTCAGAACGAGGAAAACGCGACAAAGAGAGCCGCAAAATGTCATTGTTTCAGTCTCTCTACTCCAATATTTTTACAGGATATTCTTTTTATCCAAGTATTTTTCCCCAATAGCTAAATAAATGGCTTGAGAAGGACCAGTCAGCCCGTCGAGGAGGAACTATTCACAACGAGGAAAACGCGACGAAGAGAGCTGCAAAATGTCATTGTTTCTGTGTCTTTACTTCAATATTTTTACAGGATATTCTTTTTATCCAAGTATTTTCCCCAATTGCTAAATAAATGGCATGGTGATGACAAATAACAGTCTTGTGCTAAATGAAATATGAAATAATAAAAATGCACTTATTCAGGACGACGTGGCAAAATTACTCCATAATGGTCAAAACTGTCAACTTCACCTTTACTGTCGCACCTCCCGAACGATATTTTATGACACCTAAATCGGACATATGTCATTTCCCTTCCCCGGCTTCGGAGAATGTAAACAAACCATGAGGCGTGACAGCTAGCCGACATGCTAACCCGAACCGAGTGATGTTTCAAAGTCTTCGAAGAGGAAAATCACACATAACTAGCCCGGATTATTTGACATGACGATTGGGTTGTCGATTGTCTTTGTAGATCGGCAAACCGCCCGGCGGAGAGCAATTTACAGTTCGTTCCCCGGAGGAGGGCGGCTGCAGTTGCTGTACAGATAACTTGCAGCTAATGTGCACGAGGAGAGCTTTTTACATGCCTATCAATGATCAAACGTAAGTAGTCCTTTATTTAAAGAAAGTTTGTAGTGTTTACTTTGTAATCGCTGTATTAATATTTGACATAATACAAAACAAGATGTTTACTCACTTCCTCGTAGGTCCAATGGTCCCACAGTAGTAGGGCTTGGCCAATATCCACGATGAATGGGAACCTTTTGAAACTCCAAAAAGACGCACACGCCTCTCCCTCATAAAGCAAGATTGTTCTGCAGCTGTTTGGCTAGCGTGATGCGGAAAATAAACGTATTAATCCGCAAAATCAGCTGA
Source organism: Corythoichthys intestinalis (assembly GCF_030265065.1). Classification (NCBI taxonomy): domain Eukaryota; kingdom Metazoa; phylum Chordata; class Actinopteri; order Syngnathiformes; family Syngnathidae; genus Corythoichthys; species Corythoichthys intestinalis. The sequence goes on from NC_080401.1 coordinate 42,319,699, forward strand.
ATCCTTAGTCCTCATACACAATAGTACGGCTGTTTAGTGAAGAGGACGCCTTCACCCGTACACGTCACAGCGCCCTCCTCCTCAATGCAAGACCGAAGCTGGAAGTCACTCATTTTCATGGCGCGGGATTCAAAAAACTAAATAAATATAGCGATCACTTCCACACACATCCAAGCGGTCCATATCATTCAGGAGCATAAAATACCGCGTGTATTATGAAATAAACATGCTTTTTCGTGTCACTTGCATTTTAAGTATATCTTTTCATGGGACAACACTGACAAAATGACACTTTGACACAATGAAAAGTAGTCTGTGTGCAGCTTATATAATAGAGTTAATTTTTATTTTCCCCTCAAAATAACTCAAAATATAGCCATGAATATCTAAACCCCTGGCAACAAAAGTGAGTACACCCCTGAGAAACTACGCACATCCCTAAATGTCCAATTGAGTACTGCTTATCATTTTCGCTCCAAAATGTCATGTGACTTGTTACAGGAGTGCTGTCAGCATTGCTGCAGGGAATGAAGAGATGGGGGGTCAGCATGTTAGTGCTCAGACCATACGCCGCACTCTACATCAAATTGGTGTGCCTGGCTGTCACCCCAGGAGGAAGCCTCTTCTGAAGACTGTACACAAGAAAGCCCACCCGTCTCATCAGACCATAGAACATGGTTCCAGTAATCCATGTGCTTTGTTGACATGTCTTCAGCAAACTGTTTGCGGGCTTTCTTGTGTACCGTAATAGCAAAAGCTGGACTAACTCCGGTGGCATAAAATACTGTTAGGGAGGTTTAAGAAGTCAGCACTTTTGACCAGTATGCAGTAATTTAGCCCAGTCGTACTGAATATGCATTTTTAACATTTCATAATATTCAATTATTATTATTAATTTCATAATTAATGTGTAATGTGTTCATAATTAATGACTTATTTGTCATGACCATACAATTTATTTAGCAATTGGGGAAAAATACTTAAAAAGAATATCCTTTAAAAATATTGGAGTAAAGAGATTAAAACTATGATGACATTTTGCTTCTCTCTTTCGCATTTTCTTTGTTCTGAATCTTCCCCCTCACTGGGCTGAATTCTAAATCAGCTGAAATCGCTACTTTGCCGAGGTCATCACCCAGATGCGCCAGAGAGCCATATTGACAGGAGTAGCTAAACGGCAGATTGAAAGACTCATTTCTCGTCATCTGCACCTTGCCAAATTGCTGTTTATCGTCAAATCGTCTCAAAATATGATTTTAATTCACATAATAATGCTATTTAAGATTTTTTTTGTATGGTTTCACAGGCACTTGAAGTGTTTTTGAATAGCTGTCCAGTGTATGTTTTTATTGTCTACTCTGTCAATGTCCACCCTGGAAGCATGATCTCACATTTCATGTGTTACTGTCCACCCTGGAAGCAAGATCAGACATTTTGTGCACATGTAAAAAGAGCATGTGACCTTGACAAAATACTAATTTGAAAGTACATAAAAAATGGAGACGTCCCAAAGGCACCTTTTAGTGATATTGACTGAACTACAGTGGATAATGTGAAGGTCCACTATCATGACCACGGACTTGGAAGACTTGTAATCTCTAAAGAGCGGGCCATATTGTACTTTCTTTCAAACTTTCCCTGTCCTAATATTTGTATCTACATAGTGAAAGTCAAATACATGTCAGCAGGGTCCGATGTGTATCGATATCGATATGACAAATGGCGTAAAAGCCATCTGTGGAGGATAGGATTTGGACTTATAGATCTGCTTTACCAGAACTGAAAGGGTCGCGGCTGTGAGATGTGTGACACCTTCTGCCCGGTCCAGTAATATCCGATCAATGATCACTTAAAAAGACTGTGTATGCATCTGAGCTGATCCGGGCAATGTCAGGTGACCCACATTTCAAAGGCATTGTCCATAATTAGCCGTATAATGCATTCAATGTAATATAATTTGCCTTTGAAGCAATAGAAGGTGAGCTAAAGACATTTTGGATAACACTCCTGGTATGAGCTCTCCCTCCACAGACATTTTGCAGGTCAATTATGATAATGAATCCATCCGTACCAGCATAGATGACCAAACCGTAGGCGATCAACGTGTTACGTAAGACGGTACCCCTCAGGAGGAGGTGCTCGTTGTCCAGTAGGAAACGTTCCCCTTTCCAGTGTAGCCGCCCTCTAAAGACATGCAAGCCATCGTTGGGTTCCTCGCAGAACACCACACCTGGGAAATAAAATTGACAGAATTGTAGATTTATGGCAAAAATTTCACTATTTTATATAGTGCCTATCCTTATTGAGCTCTTAAGTAAGGGTGTAAATCGCCAATTTCATGACAATACAATGGTATGATATTTGATCATTTTGAGTCAAGGGTATTTCAATGGATTTAATAAGATATGTACACATTTACCACAATGTAACTTAAAGCAATAAGAAAATAGAAGTAAAAAGAAGTAATTTTGCCATTTTCAACCTTTTTTTTTGCAGAAATATTTCAGACCATTTAAATGACAACCTTCTTTTTAACCCTTTGAGGGACAGTAGTCACAAAAGTGGACAGCTATTCAATAGTTGATACTTAGAATCATTAACATTTTATAGAGCAAGTGACTATTTTTGGTCATTTGAAAAAAACTTAAATATACTATAGTGATTATATTCATTTATTCATTTCCCAAGCCGTTTATTTACTGGTCCTTCTCAAAAAAATTGCATTTTGTGATAAAGTTCATTATTTTCTGTAATGTACTGATAAACATTAGACTTTCATATATTTTAGATTCATTACACACAACTGAAGTAGTTCAAGCCATTTATTGTTTTAATATTGTTGATTTTGGCAAAAAAGTCAAGAAAAATGAAATTATGAAATTATGCATGTTTCATCCGACCAATACACAAAAGTGTTTTTTAATACAAAAAAAAAATCAACCTTCAATTAATTATATCAGCTATGCACTCAATACTTGGTCGGGACTCCTTTTGCAGAAATGACTGCTTCAATGGGGCGTGGCATGGAGGCAATCAGCCTGTGGCACTGCTGAGGTGTAATGGAAACCCAGGAATCTTCGATAGCGGCCTTAAGCTCATCCACAGTGTTGGGCCTGGTGTCTCTCAACTTCCTCTTCACAATATCCCACAGATTCTCTATGGGGTTAAGGTCAGGAGAGTTGGCAGGCCAATTGAGCACAGTAATGCCATGGTCAGTAAAGCATTTACCAGTGGTTTTGGCACTGGGAGCAGGTGCCAGGTCGTGCTGAAAAATGAAATCTTCATCTCCATAAAGCTTTTCAGCAGATGGAAGCATGAAGTGCTCCAAAATCTCTTCATAGCTATAGTAGCTGCATTGACCCTGCCCTTGATAAAACACAGTAGACCAACACCAGCAGCTGACATGGAACCCCAGACCATCACTGACTGTGGGTACTTGACACTGGACTTCAGGCATTTTGGCATTTCCTTCTTCCCAGTCTTCCTCCAAACTCTGGCACTTTGAGTTCCGAATGACATGCAAAATTTGCTTTCATCTGAAAAAAGTACTTTGGACCACTGAGCAACAGTCCAGTGCTGCTTCTCTGTAGCCCAGGTCAGGCGCTTCTCCAGAATCAGTCCATTGTTTCTGCAGGTCCAAAAGGTCTGGAATCGGCCCTTCTCCACAATCTTTTTCAGGGTGCGGTCACCTCTTCTGGTTGTGCAGCGTTTGCTGCCACACTTTTTCCTTCCCACATACCTCCCACTGAGGTGCCTTGATACAGCACTCTGGGAACAGCCTATTTGCTCAGCAATTTCTTTCTGTGTCTTAGCCTCTTGCTTGAGGGTGTCAATGATGGCCTTCTGGACAGCAGTCAGATCGGCAGACTTGCCCATAAGTGCGGTTTTGAGTAATGAACCAGGGTGGGAGTTTTTAAAAGCCTCAGGAATCTTTCGCAGGGGTTTTGAGTTAATTTGTTGATTCAGATGATTAGGTTAGTAGTTTCTTTAGAGCAGTACTTCTCAAATAGTGGGGCGCGCCCCCCTGGGGGGGCGCAGAGCAATGCCAGGGGGGGCGCATGTGACCTTGGGGAACATGTTTTTTTTTTGTTTTTTTTTTGCCGTACTGGAATAAAGTGTACTTGCACATCCACTCAGTAGGTGGCAGTGGCGCTCTCATTTTCAGAGTGCGCGCAGTATTTTTGAACTAAGGAAGAGCACTCAGCACACACAGACAACAGATATGAATAGCAGTGTGCCACCGCCGTTTTCGAAAGCCATTTTCCGACCGGTGTGTTCGGCCATTCCTTACTGCGCGGCGAAACGTCGTACACAATGCTCAGGGCGCTTGCGCATGCATCCACACGCATGCGCACATCGGTTAGAAGCGGCGAGTACTCACTATTTTTGTTTTTATTTAGTTATTTAGAACCTTTTCACTGCCTCAAAGATACTTTTTGCATGTATTACCCTCTCATACTTTTAACCATTGTGTTTTTTTGCGTTAGCTTTGAAGCAGTTGACCACATTAGTCACGTAGCGTATTTAAACCGTCCTTATTTGATATAACTACATTTAAGTATTTTCTGCAGGCATTTTTTTAGTACGTTATTCCTGTATGCATCTAAACAAAACAAGTTTAGAGCGCACGGTAGTACTTTAGGTGTCAAATTCGACTAATGTAGGACGTTTCGCCGATGTAGCATATTTTGGCAGAACACCGGACGCATTCACGCAGCGACCCACTGTCTTGTCCGGTTCTCACGTCGCCGCCCGAGAAGTGCCATTTTCGGCTTGGGATCGTCACGACGACTGCCCTCACCTACGGTTCTACCTCGGCCGCCGTTAATGCGCTTTTTTTGTGCCGTTTGCCTTTTAGCTTTGACTTTTAATACAGTGGGTGATAATGAAAGACCACTGTTTACTGTGTATAAAAATTATTATAGCAGACAGCAAGAAGCCAAATCAATTAAGACGCCACTTAAAGACATTAGACCCCAATCTCATTGTTAAGCCGCTTGATTTTTTTCAGTGAAAACGTGCCGAATATTGCCAACAATCGTCCTGCTTTGTCAGTGTTATATCAGTAAGCCAGTGAGCATTGTTAGCATGCTAATTGCAAAATAACTCCACACCATTGCAAAGGAGGTAAATACTGTGAGCAGCAAAAATAAAAACTGTCCTGTCCAAGGACACTTTTTTCCCCCTTTTATTCAGATTTGTTTTTTCGGTCAAATTTTTGGGCACATTGTCCTCATGAGTGAATGTTTCTAATCAATTTTAATTTGGTATTATTTACTGATTTTATTGCATTTTATTTTTCTGGTGGTCAAAAATGTACCTTGAGTGTATTTTTTAGTTTGGATGTGAATTTTTTTTTTTTTTTTTAATTCAGGCAAATTGATGCACGTCAAGTATTCTCTGTTACAAACAAAACAATGTTAATAAAGTTATACTTTATTATAAGTTGATCTATGTTACTTTTTTTTCTTTATTAGAAAAAAGGACACAATGTTAGGCAGATGCGTATTTATAATTTAATTTTATAGACAAATGATAATATTTACAGTGGCGGCAGAGAGTTTGGGGGGGCGCGAAACATTTACGTCTTCCTTGGGGGGGCGTGACAGAAAATAATTGAGAAGCACTGCTTTAGAGTACCTTTTCATGATATGCAATTTTTTTGAGATAGGGATTTCTGTTTTTTCTTGACTTTTTTTTGCCAAAATCATCAATATTATAACAATAAAAGGCTTGAACTACTTCAGTTGTGTGGAATGAATCTAAAATATATGAAAGTCTAATGTTTATCAGTACATTACAGAAAATAAGGAACTTTATCACAATATGCTATTTTTTGTTTTTTGAGAAGGACCAGTATGTATTGAAATTACCTATCATTATTGTATTTTATTACATTATTTTAGCACTGTATTCACTGGACTATAGGTCACACTTTTTGTTTGTTTGTCTGGGCCTACAACTTATACTCAGGAGCAACCAAAGGTGGTTAGTAACTCGTTACATGTACTATGTTACATTTACTTGAGTAACGTTTTGAAAAAATTTATTTCTTTGAGTAGTGTTACTAAGCCATGCTTTTTAGTTGAGTAGATTTGTGAAGAAAAAAAAAAAACGCTTCTACACAAGAGTCATTACTTTTTTCCTCTTTATTCTACGTATTAGATTTTATTTTTTCCAGTGATGCCAAGAGTAGCACTACCAATTTCACCAATGAGATTTTGCAACAATAATCACATGACACCATTATACTAATCAGACTCAAACTTGCTGTTCTATGATCATGCCAGCCTGTTCAATCATGCGGCGTCTTTAAAGCACCGTAAAAAATGAAGTATTTGACATAGCGCGCTGCCCTCAATATGACTCCAAAGCACGGATTTTAATGTCTCTCCCAGTTTTTATTTGGCACTGATTGACCATGGAAAACCGGAAATATGATGCTTTTAATTCCCTCATAGTAACTATGAGAGAAGTATTCACTATTCAAACTAATAACTACTTTTTCCACTAGAGGGCACTCATGCTCTTTGGACGAATAATGCTTCATTTCGTTTTTTTCGCTCCTCAGATTTCAATGTTTTTTTGTGTTTTTTTTGTGTGTGTTTGTACTTGAGCACATTTTTTGGATGACTACTTTTACTTTTACTTGAGTAATATTTTGAAGTAAAGCTACTCTTACTTGAGTAAAATCGTAACCTACTCCACCAACCTCTGGGAGCAACATATATATTTTTTCTGTCTGACCGCCACAAAATTGTTATGTTGTGTTGTTTAAGTTATAGTTATCCAAATAATTGGTTTATAGGTTATGTTAACAGATGCCTATTTCGTCGGTTGTGCTCCATTTTACCATTTTTCCTTCAACGTATAATGTCTGTTCTTGTGGTCTGATCAAAAAAAAAAAAAAAAAAACGCTCCCCAAAAATGCAACTTATATATGGCGGAAACCACTCAGGTGACTTGAAGTTCCGCTCTGGCAACCCCAATTTGGCCAACTTTCAAAATTGTCTGATATGCATGTGTGATACAACATTGGAAAGCTTAAAATCTCAATTTTCTGGGGGAAGAATAATTTTGAACAGGAGGGCATTAATATATATTAAAAAAATGTAAACAGCAAAACCCTATTTGGAGATGAGAGCACGCGAGAGCTGAATTACAGACAGTTTCGATCCAAAAACTCCATGTAACATGTATCACCGAGTGTTAAGACACAACTGTAAATGGCCATAACTGGATTTTTGGGGGGATTTCACGGGTGAAAGATGGTAATTTAACAAGGGTCGCGATGCAGAAATCGCAGACATCAAGGAGTGGTCGAGATTTTCTTTTTCAGATATTTACCCTTTTAAATTTTTTTTTTTTTCTTTTTTTTTTTTCTTTGTTTGGATCGATTATTTATCATCTAACATATCGGAGAAAAAAGTAACAAAAAAAAAATACAATTAAGTGACAGTTATGAGGTAGATATCCGTTTGCCTGGCTCTGCCAGACTATTCTCCATGTATTTTTCAAACACTGAAAGAAATAGTCTGGGAACCATCCCATTAACGGCCTTTCGAACAGGTACAAAATCAATCGACAAATCAGATTCGTTTATTTGCGTGACGTGTTCTTCACGAGCAACGTCACTCTTGCGCGTCAAAAATTGTCTCTTCAACAACACAGATGATTAACGGGAGAGCCGAGAATATGTTCCAATCCACAGTAAAATCAGTTTTAAACAGTGTTGTTAATTTTACTTTAAAATAGTAATTAATTACAGTTACAAATTACTTCTCCCAAAAAGTAATTGCGTTAGTAACTCAGTTACCTGAATGTAAGAGTAATTAGTTACTTGGCAAAGTAACTAGTGATATTTTTTTTCCTCAAAAAAAAAAAAAAAAAAAAAAAAAAAAAAAAAAAACAGGTCACACAATGTGAAGTTTAAAGGATTTAGGGGACAATTGGCCCTAGCCCAATTCTTTACCCTCCACTTAACTAGACACAAGGGTATTGCAATAACTAGCTAGTAACCTTTGCTATGTGTGGAAGGCATTTAAAGTTGTGAATCAACCGTTAAAGTTGTTAAAATTGCTCCCGTTATTGCATTAGTTTCCTTCTGTCTACTTTAAACATGTGTAAGTTTTAAAACTGTTTCATCATTTAAAGATAGATTTAAGTTAAGATTTTGCCGATTTAGAAGCATTTTAGATAAAAAGTTACTTAGGTTCGTCAGGAAGGTTCTCTACATCAGGGCCTTCCTGAGAGGTCTACTGCTTTAAGATGGCGGCTGTTTACTAACGCATGTAGTCCTTAAAACACGTTGGCAATGCAGCTGTGTCAGTTTTTGCATCTAGTTCTATAATATGATATCTACCGTGTCATGTGGGCGTAGTTTGTCGGCTATGGCTACAGTCAGGTATTATTGGAGCCACCTAGCATCGAGGTTGCAACGGCGTCTTCCCCACTGCTGCTCTGCTCTCGTCCCCGTGAGTCCGTTTCTCTCAGACTTTTTTTATTCAACCAACTTAGTAACGCATAGTAACGCACGCCTTTCCCGCCTCAGTAACGGTAACGGCGTTGCCAAGATGAGAAAAGTAATTAATTAGATTACTCATTGCTGAAAAAAAATAACGCCGTTAGTAACGCCGTTATATTGTAACGCCGTTATGAACAACACTGGTTTTAAATGACCAAAAACACATCGACACGAGTCATTGACAACAGTCTGTCTCGCGCTAGCCATATCGAATAAACTCCGCTCTCTTCGTATGTTTACTTCCGTGCGCAAGTCCCTCGTCACTAACGTCACGTCTGCCCGTCGCTGATTGGTCCACTCCGCTCTCTGTTTGCTCTGGCTTGCTCCGCCCTGGAAATTGTATCCGCGGGAATGGTGGCCAGACTCAATAGCTGGAACAGTGGTGAGTCTGGTGTACCAGGCAAGATATCCGTGACTTTTTTACAGACACCATTTTTTTCATTGTGACGTAATTTAAAAAAAAGTTTATAATATGCAATTGAATAATTTTTTAAAGTTGTTTTTTTTTTTTAAACGAAATATTAGACATCAATTAATGATTCTAAGCTAAAAATGACAGACATTTTGATTAATAGATATAATTTATTACCTTCGTTTTCTGGCTGGGTTGAAACAAAAGCGGTTGTGCTACGTCTGTAAACAAGGGTTTCCAGGGTAAAACGGACAAATTAAAAATAGTTCAGGGGCTTAATGCGCCATGAATCTGCTATGGCAGCATATAGACATATTGTTCTATCAAACACAACAGTTGTTTTGGCTTAAAATACAGCAGTTTCTTTTAAAGAGGAGTGCAAGATCAGAAACAGCTTTTTCAGTCTTGTCTGTGTTTTCCGCCATACATATTTTTTTCCTCCTCATTGTGCATTCTTCTTCTCTAATAAAGATCTAAATTAATTAAATTAAAATATAAAAACCAAAATACAAAGTGGTTACCTGCCCTAAGTAAAACACTAGGGTTATTATTATGCCATTGATGGTGTTAAATGTCCAATTCATTTGAACCGGGAATGCTGTGAATTCTCATGTTTCTGTAAACGTTCATTCAGTCGCCCTGCAATCAAAATAGTTCGGATGTTTAGCACCGTCAATGGCAACCAGTGAGTAAAAACCTAATTTGTGCATGAAAAGATTAACAAAACAGCATATGCGTTTGATCAATTTGATTGGATTATTGCTTAACTAACACATTTTTCACTGCAGATTTATGTATCGTTAAACCCCTATTTACGGGCAAAATGGAGCCTATGCCAGGTGATCAAGAAAGCAAGGTGTATTCACCATCAAAGCTGGCAAGAGTACACTCTGAAGGTTCTGTCGTCAACTTTTCGTGCGTCACACGGAGAGCCTGTCGGAACTTCAGGTTTGTCTCTCTGCATGACAAAAAATATCGCATGTCATATTTCTTTTGTGGACTCACTTATCATTAGTGATTCTTGTACAACACTTTGATACTCTGGTCTGCACAACAAACAAGCATTCATATGTATAAACTAAAATGCATTTTTGAGAAAATGACAGAAAGTTAGAGAAACAGAATTAACACAAACACTGGGTGGACTAACCCTGACCATTAGATTCTTTAAGTAAGAAAGTGCTGCTGCATTAAATCATAAATCTATATATTAAGTCTCACCCATCAATGTCAGCTGTTTCCACATAGGAGAGACTGTGAGGCTCAGAGCTGCATAGGAGCACAACATCTGCCTGGGAATGAATATATGGATACATTAGCAGTGGGGAATATAAGGCAATAATTAGGGTTTCCAATTGAACCCTTTCAGGGACAGTGGTCACTCCAGTAGAAATCTACTATCATGATCTTAACTCATTCATCACCAGCCCAGGTCACAGAGTATTTGTTGTGGTAGTTATTAAAAGAGCAAAATTGATGCTGCAAAAACAACAACTGACGGCAAAAGACGTCCAATCCATTTCAATCATTCGATCGCTTCCAGCCCCTCCCAGTTAAAGTGGATAAGACGTCTATTGTTGTCGATGGATGCCAAAAAATTTGTGAGGTCACAAGAGATTTATAAAACAAACTTCAATAACAAAACAACAAATCCCTGGTACAAAATATACCCAGGCCACAAATACTTGAATTCATGTTGTTTTTTTGTTCATTTTAGTTGTATTTTTTGGAAAATGACACTTGTTAAAAATTAATTTCATTTTTATTTACAATTTATGTTTTTTTATTTTATCTTTTAATATGGCTTTTTTTTTTAATTTATTTATTTTAATTCTCTTATATTGTTGGAATTGTTGTGCATACCGTTAACATTTATGCTTTCCTTATGAAAGTCTTCAGATTGGAAAACTTGTGTTTAGTTACCTTTTGCTTTGTCCTTGGCCATATGGACCCCTTGTAGTCTATGTATTCTATTCGATGTTCTATGTTGCTTTCCTGACCCCTCCTATCCTATTGTTTGCCGCTGAATAAAGAAGGCTGCTATCACAGCAGCTGGGGGAGCAGCTACCAACCTCCACAAAAGCTACATTGACTCCCCGCGTGTTCGTTTTAGCCAAGATAGGTGTATATAAACCTAGCTTTAAATCTAAAATGTATTAACATAGACTATTTAAAAATTTGATTGCCTCCTCCAGAGATGTATCCTAAAAAAATTAAGGAAGAATCATAAATTGTGCATGTAAAAGAACATATACAGTAATGCATTGAGCCTATTCTCCACCACTGTCACAGTATGTCGACTTTGGCAACTCACGGGGACGGTTTGGTCTTTGTGGATGCGCACGATATCTCCCACGCACACATCTTTCCACTGCGCTGTTATGAATCTGAAATAGATGATGGCACAAATGATTCATTCACTTCTCCCTCTAAAATATCACAGGAAGGCTGAGTGATGGCAAAAACACCACAATTTGAAAAAAGTCAAGACTGTAAGCAACCTGATTGATGACATTGACTATGCTCATTGTCTTTTGTACAAAACTATGTGATATAATTATTATGTGATTCCAGAATTAGAGGACATTTTACCTCCAAACTTTACGTAATGCACAGAGAAAATACTAAACCATGTAAACAAGTACTCTACTTGTTCTCCCCACTGTAGTTTCTGTGTAAATTTATGTTACCACATTTTTCGGACTATAAGTCGCACCTGAGTATAAGTCGCACCAGCCCAAAAATGCCTAATAAAGAGGGAAAAAAAATATATAAGTCGCATTTTGGGGGGAAATTTACTTGATAAAATCCAACACATAGAGCAGATATGTCATCTTGAAAGACAATTTGAAATAAAAATTAGGGCTGTCAAAATTATCGCGTTAACGAGCGGTAATTAATTTTTAAAATTAATCCCGTTAAAATATTTGACGCAATTAACGCACAAATGCCCCGCTCAAACAGATTAAAATGAGAGCACAGTGAAAGGTGTACTTGTTGTGTTTTTCAGAGTTTTGCTGCCCTCTGCTGGCGCTTGGGTACGACTGATTTTATAGGCTTCAGCACCCATGAGCTCTGTGTAAGTAATTATTGACATCAACAATAACGCGCTACTAGTTTATTTTTTGATTGAAAATTTTACAAATTTTATTAAAACGAAAACATGAAGAGGGGTTTTGATATAAAATTTCTCTAACTTGTACTAACATTTATCTTTTAAGAACTACAAGTCTTTCTATCCATGGATCGCTTTAACAGAATGTTAATAATGGTAATACCATCTTGTTGATTTATTGTTATAATAAAGAAATACAGTATTTATGTACTGTATGTTGAATGTATATATCCATCATGTGTCTTATCTTTCCATTCCAACAATAATTTACAGAAAAATATGGCATATTTTATAGGTGGTTTGAATTGCGATTAATTGCGATTAATTACGATTAATTTTTAAGCTGTAATTAACTCGATTAAAAATTTTAATTGTTTGACACCCCTAATAAATATACAATAGAGAACAACATGCTGACTATGTGTACTAGGAGTGGGAACCTCAGGGCACCTCACGATACGATACGATTCGCGATACAAGGCTCACGATAACGATTATCTCAAGATATCACGATGCAGCAATTATCGATATATTGGTCAGAAATTTGATACGTGATATTCTACGAGTGTTCTGTCCTCACTAAATGTGAAGTTGTTCAGCTTTACAGTGAGCAAACAAGGCAATTGTGCTTTTTGAAGCTTTTTACTTCCTTCACTTTTGACAATTTGTAAAGCTGTAACACACAAATGTCCACTTATGTTTAAAATGACACACATTTTAACAATAACACACCTGACACAAAACATTTGGTGTTCAAATGTCAATGTGGTCCATAGACTTCATAATATATTGACGGGACACGGGACGCAGGGCTTATTAATAGGGGGCCTATCTCTGTCAAAGCTGACCGAGTGGAAACGCAGAGCTTTTTACGTTGAAAATTCTTGTGAATAAATGCTTAAATCCCTGAATTCTTTATACGTAGATATGGAAGTAAAACAGTCTCGATTCACGGTTAAAAGCAAAAAAAAAAAAAAAAAAACCCAAAACTGGCAGTTAGCATTTATTTTACGTAAATATGTTGAATGTGCTGCTGGTTTTTAAGCCACTGTGGCCCCGCCTTATCACCACAAAGAGCTTTTTACGTTAAAACCAAATCCCTGAATTTATAGATATGGACGTAAAACAGTCTTGATTCTTGGTTAAAAGCAAAAAAAAAAAAAAAAAAAAAAAAAACTGGGCAGTTAGCATTTATTTTACGTAAATATGTTGAATGTGCTGCTAGTTTTTAAGCCACTGTGGCTCTGCCTTATCACCACAAAGAGCTTTTTACGTTGAAAATTCTTGTGAATAAATGCTTAAATCCCTGAATTCTTTATAGATATGGACGTAAAAGAGACTCAATTCTTGGTTAAAAGCAAAAAACCTGGCAGCTAGCATTTACTTCATTCATTTCATTTCATTTGCGAATTATGACACCAATGCCTTAGCGGTTAATTTCTCCCATTGATTTTTTTCACAACATTTCAAAATTCATGAATGGTACGAAAAATACAATAATTTCCTTGAATCCTTGAACAAATCACTCCTGAGCCAATCCTTCCTGTTTGTATGCGGTACAGCTTTCGTACTTTTTCAACCTAAATCTGGCATTTGATCGCTGCATGTGTTGAATAACTGCGACCGACTGTGAATAACTGAAGCAGACTGTGGGATGGCCCCCTGCTTGAAGGCGTGGTGCAGTGTCTGTGGAATGTGTCCCATAAATATCATTATGAAGTCTATGGACTGTGATTATGCCAATTCTTGTAAATATCAAACAAATTGTATTATTGTTCAGTAAATTGCGCCAATGAAGCATTTGATAATTTTCATTATTTATAATTGATGAATATGTAGCATTTCTCAATCATTCTGAAGCCCAAATGTCTTCCAATTATGGAAAACCACTGATAGTATCAAAGGTATGAATGCTTATTGACTTATTAAATGATCAGTTTGAATATCTTTCTTTGTGCTTGAGCATTTTTTTCCCTTTTATTCTCAATAGCATCAATGTGAATGCCTGTCTCTCAGCATTCACCATATAGTGAGATTTATTAAACATAATACCTGAATTTGAGTTATTGTTTCCAGCTGCTATGAGCATTTATGGCTCATTGATTCTCCACAGCATTCTCCTAAACCACCCAACACCTCTCCGAATTAAATCACATTAAAATGATTAAATAACAATAAAACGTCCTGCTGAGAGATCACTTGATCTTGTTTTTCCCGCAGAATGGCACGCGCGCCGCTCTAAACGGGCGCCTTGGGGAGCATCCAGGCTTTCGCTCATTTACGCTTCATTAGAGCTTCATTAGAGGCGGGTTTCAAACCCTCCCGTCTTCTCACCTCTGGGAGATGAGCACGTCACACGGTCGCGAGTTGACCTCCGAGTCGCTACGTCTCCTTGCCTGAAATCACAAGAAGTGATGGCCAGAGGTGGCAAAAGTACTCACACTCCAAGTAGATGAAATGATTAACTCTATATGCCTGAAGTGAACAAAAAGTGAAAAGAGATTATTATTTTTTTAAAACCTGTAAATTACATACAATACTTAGTGTTATTTAATTTATGGTTTTTCCCCTTCGTCTTCTGCAGATGAACCCTTTCAGGGACAGTGGACATCTATTCAAAAGTTATCATTAGTTTAACTAATTCACTGCCAGCCCAGGTCACAGGATATGTGCTGTGGAAGTTATTAAAAGAGGGAAATTGATATTGAAAACATCCACTGATAGTAATAGAGTCCAAAGCCATTTCAACTGGGAAGAGCTGGGACGCTTCCAGTCACTCCCAGTTTAAATAAACAGCACATCTATTGCCGTCAATGGCAGCCAAAGCGTTCAGCTAGGTCGCAAAACTAAGCCTAAAAGCAGGATTGAATAGGCCCTCGCAGTGTGGAGCAACTCAGACGTCACGCGGGTCAGGGTGGTGGCAGATCGTCCCCCTCTCATCATCTCATGAGAACCTAACTTGCTCGAAACTTGTCTCTATTTTGGGGGATTAAAAATTAATTCACACACCAAGGAGAAAAAAAACACTATTGAACAGGGTCCTACGAAGAAGGAGGCGCTACTGAGCTGTGCAGCCATGCCCTTGTTCAAAACCAAAATGAATCTTCGAATTCCATCAATTCGACCAAGTGTGACAAATTTCGTGGCTCTATAAGCTAAGTCCATGAAAAAAATTGACTTCCTTTTAATGGCGAACAAAGGGTTGTCATGGCAACAGAGACGTGGACATGGGCCTTAAAATGTATATAAAAGGTCTTGTAATTCCAAAGACCAACCTGTTAAGAACTGGACATCGATAAGTAAAATGGCGCTGTAGGGTTGATGTAAATGACCGCGACAGGACTCTTCAGGGTACGACACTCTAATTTGGCAGGTTTGTTTATGATATCATCACCAAACAGATTATTGCAATGGTCTGGAAATATCAATCAAAATGCTCTAAAACCACAGGCAAAACTCAACATTTGATGGCGTTGAATTTAGTTCTATTATATTTTTAGATATTTCATTGCCATTTTTTCAATGTATGGAAATATTGAAGAAATATAGTGGCGATATGTAATTCTTCATTCAATCTGTTTAAGGTGAAACAGCCGGAGGCGGGTAGTAATGCGTAACATTTACTCCGTTATTTACTTGAGTAACTTTTTGAGGAAAATGTACTTCTAAGAGTAGTTTTACTAAGCCATATGTTTTACTTTTACTTGAGTAGATTTGTGAAGAAAAAACGCTACTCTTACTCTGCTACTTTGGGCTACACTAGTAATTACATTTTTCCTCTTTATTCTCCATATTAGATTTTACTTTTTTTTTTTTTTTGCCATGAAGTCCAACAGTAGTACATTGGAACTATTATCGCGACTCCATTTTACCAGTCAGACTCAAGCTTGCCGTTCTATGATCACGCCTGCCTGTTCAATCATATGGAGTCTTGAAAGCGCTGTAAAAAATTAAGTATTTGACATAGAGCTCTGCCCTCAAAATAATTCGAAAGCGAGGATTTTAACCTCTCTCACAGTTATTATTTGGCACCGATTGACCATGGAAAACCAGACATATGATCCTTTTGATTCCATAATAGGAACTAAGAAGGAACTATTCACTATTCACCTATTTAAACAAGGAAATATTTTCTCTACTAGAGGGTACTCTTGCTCTTTGGCTTAATGTGGTTATGTAATGGGTTGTTGTACAGCAGGGGTCTCCAACCTATTCCACAAAGGCCCACTGTGGGTGCAGGATTTCATTCCAACCAGATAAATGACAACACTTTTTCACCAATCTGGTGTTTTACCGTATTGGCCCGAATATAGGACGGTACTTTTTGCATTGAAATAAGACTGAAAAACTGGGGGTCGTCTTATATTCGCAGTCTAAACGTTGTACCCATTCACGACGCTAGATGGTGCCAGATATCATTGAAGCGATGTTCTGTCATGACAGATCTCAGCTACTCTCAAGTTTAACCAGTTTGCTTTATTTTATTGCAATGTTTTTCCTTATTCAGATTTGTTTCAAGACTACAGTTACAGTTAGACTTCACTTTGATGGTTAATGCAGTTATTGCAATTTTGTTGTTTTATCACAATAGATTGGGGTATTTACATTTCAAAAACCAGAAGCCATTCATTTATGAATGTGATTGCACTTTAGTTTACATATTTAAATGTTCAGATATTAAGATTTGAATGAGGCAAATTAGCATGTTTTTTCTCTCAAATATATTGTTATATTCATTTGTTTCAGATGTACTGTAATTATTTTCTGTATAAAAAATAATTTGGTGTTCAAAAAGAACTTGAGTCTTGAAAAAGAGGTGTCGTCTTATAATCAGGGCTGTCTTATTTTTGGCCCAATACCGTACTAGTGCAATCAGTTGATTGCAGTCAGGTGCTGCTTGGTTTAGCAAAAAACCTCACTGTCCTATCTGTGCTGGAACTGTGTGGAACAAAAACCACGACTCACAGCGGGCCTTTGATGACTGGGTTGGAGACCTTTGTGGTAGAGTATAGTTACAACAATTCATATAGGAACATTATTATTAAAAAAAAAAAAAAAAAAAAATCAAACATCGTAAGCAGTTACTCGCAATGTTACTCATTACTTCACCAAATACTTTTAAACTTGTACTTGAGTACATTTTTTTGGATGACTACTTTTACTTAAGTAATATTATTTTGAGGTAACACTACTGTAACTTGAGTAAAATGTTTGGCTACTCTGCTGACCTCTGGAAACAGCACACACACTTAAACGAGTTCTGCAATAACAATAAACAAAAACTGGTATTGGCATTTTTTTTTTTTTTGTTGCTAATTGAACAATAGACCAGTAGTTGTCCGGTTGTCTATTGATTCAACGATTAATCGATCAACTTGTGTAATTCGATTAGAAAAAGATTCGAATTGAATTTTGCTGCTTCGAGTATTCGTTTAATAAAGTGGCGTTGTAATGGTTTGTTTTGAAAGTGTTTGCATTTAGTTTTATTGATTTGAGTGGATATACTGCCCTCTAATGGCAACAGTGAATATGGCATAACTCATTTATTACATGGCTGAATCCAACTGCTTAGCTAAGTTTTTGTTTGAGCTAATGTTTTTTTAATGCATTCGTAATTTTGCCATTTTTTTGTGGGAAAATGCGTTTGAGCCATTTGTTAAGAGCATTGTAAAAAATAAAATAAATAAATAAAATAAAATAAAAGTTTGCATTTTATAGCATTTAAGCTAGCGGACTTTTGCTGTGTAAGTTAGCCAATTGTTCTTTTTTTTGTACTTACATCCTCATTTATTTACAGTATTTTTCATACCATTTGAGGCTCAGCTCAGGTATTTTAATTTTTTAATCTTCCTTATCCGATTACTCGATTATTCAACTACTAAAATAAACAATAGCTGCAGCCCTAGTCCAGTCCATTTAAACTGGTACTGAATGAGTTAGTGTGTGCTAGCGATTGGTCAACCAGTAGTTTGGGCAAAGTAACAAAGTATTTGCGCGTCATTACTTCTCACCACTGCGGACAGACTTTGAGTGAAGTTGGCCATGAAAAGGTTGACACGGGAGAAAAGAAAGACGCCATTACGCGCCCCCCGGAGGAGATTTACACCCTTTGCTAAATGAATAGTCAATAGAGAGGGGTCAAGCGAGCGTTTCAGCCGGAGAGCCGTTAACGACCGTAACTCAGCGATGCACTTAACCAGAGAGTCGTGCATGCAAAACATCACCCTGGCGTTTAAGAGGGAAAAGCTTTAATGATATAGCGAGGGAATTAATGCTACTGGGACGACTGGTTTAGTCAATGAGGAGAGGACGAGGAGTCAATGAGGACGACGAAGGAGAGTGTGTAAACTCTCATGCGTGAGTCTTCTACGGCGACTCTTAAGACAAGTGTCGATGACGCGTTGAGTGATGAGCGGAAAGTGAGAAGCTCCTAAGAGGGACGCAGGGAGTGGCAGTCTCACCATGTCATTAATGAGGTCCTTCGCTCCTCTCACGGAGAGGATGAGTATCATCGGGATGATGGAGATGTACCATTGGACTGATGAAATGATGGGGACGCACTGGGAGGAAGAAACAGTGGATGTGTATGAAACAAATACAGTGGGATATGAGTAGAATTTTTTTTTTTTTTAATCGCTTACAGATCGTAGCATCTTTTCTCAATGGAATGACTTAAAATGCTATTACTCTGTTCAACAAGTCCCCAAAAACAATAAAATGCATTTTTGTTGGAACTTTGTTTTTATTTAACACACAATTTCAATACTATTTTTGTTTGTCAACATTTGTTGATGGACCGTTTGTGTTCAAGAAGAAGTTTTCAGACTGAATATCTGAATGACCCGATGGTAAAATATTATAAAAATGATCCTATAAAAAAGGCCCTGATTTCATTTTTAGCTTATTGGCTGATATTGACAGAGATAAAAATCCGATCTTCTTGAAGTGGGTGGGATGGCAGCCACCCTCTCACTTCAAATGGATTGGACATCTACTAGTGATAAACTTGTTAAAATAAATAAATTCGTAGCAGAAGGATGAAAAGAGCCACATGATTGGACATCTATTACAGTCAATGGTGCCAATGAGCAGTGGAAACTAGAGTTTAGTGCAACCTTTACATGAACAACTGTCAAATTTTGTAGGTGCGGCTGATAGTCAGGTGCGCCTTATTGTCAGGATGAAAAGGTTTTGTGTAATAAGAGTAATAGTTAGGCACACGCCATTTTAAAAACACAAAACTGAGTATATAGAGACCCCGTAACAGTCCGACGAGAGCAAGGGCGTAGGTTTGGTACCAACATTGGTAGGCAATATGTATAAAACATAGATTTAACAGCATAACCTGTATGTACAATTTTTGCTGGGGACGGGACATTAACAATACCAAACAGACTGGGTGAACGAGGGTCAGGGCTACATTTCTCACGAATATGAACCTAATTATTTGATAGTTATCAATACAAAATAAATTATGGCTGTCAAAATTATCGCGTTAACGCGCGGTAATTAATTTTTTAAATTAATCACGTTAAAATATTTGACGCAATTAACGCACATGTCCCGCTCAGACAGTATTCTGCCTTTTGGTAAGTTTACAGCAAGGCTTTTTGTGCTGTCTAACAGCGAACTCTTGTGGTCGCTTTGCGACATGGTTTATTTTTTTCTTGCCAGTTCAATATGGCTGCACGACGTCTCGGGCTGACGCCTACGTTGTAATGTTGTGCTTATATGATCCTTGGACAAGATTTGTCCGTGAGTATGGTTGTTGTAAAGAATGTACATATTATGTTAGTAAGCGAAATGTTCTATTTTTTGTATGAGACACTTTTTGTTTATGTTTCGTGAACCTGTATAGCGTGCTAAGCTAACGTTGTTGCTAATGCAATGCTTGTGTACTTTTTTTTTTTAGATTTATGACGGTCTAAAGAGGACAATGGTTTGAGGCTATTTTATTAATAAATCAGATGAAAAAGGAAGAAGTCTGATTATTAAGGCATCGTTCACTAGCTGTCTAGCTTTGGAAAAAGTAGATGCTTCGGAGTGAGGACAGCATAGACAGATTTAAATGACAGTAGAGTGAAATGCCCACTACAGTCCTTATGTACCGTATGTTGAATGTACACTCCCCACTGTATATATCCATCTTGTGTCTTATCTTTCCATTCCAACAATTTATTTTACAGAATATATATATAATTTACAGAAAAATATGGCATATTTTATATATGGTTTGAATTGTGATTAATTGCGATTAATTACGATTAATTAATTTTTAAGCTGTAATTAACTCGATTAAAAATTTTAATCGTTTGACAGCCCTAAAATAAATCTATATTGACTTATACCAACTTTCATATGTATTGGTTCAGGTGATGCACTGTTCGATTTAAACCTTTGTTTTCAAAAACTAAAAAAGAAACATTTTGAAAACTTCCAGAATAAAGATCTGGATTTTATTAGCAAATTGAAATTAAAATTAAGTTGCAATTTCAACATAACTTACATTATATTAACATACACAATAAATACAAACTTGTTTATGATCTCTTAACTATCCAGGAATGCAAAAAAAAAAAAAAAAAAAAAAAAAAAAAAACAACAACAACAAAAAACCAAAAAAAAAACATTTATATAAGACCACTCACGATAGTCTGTCTAAAAACACTACTGCTTTTGTCCACAAGCACAGCCAAACTCAACAAAAAATGAAAACTTTTTACTTTGATTATGATAATGTATGATTATCTGAAAAGTGTCTGTATAGGCTACAAATAAAAAATTTAGATACATAATATAGAAAATAAATAAATACATTTTAAATGAATGCAAGTCATCAGCCAATTAAGCACGCGTTTGAGGGGAAAAAAATGGGCCGGCACATTCAGCAAGTGAAAAGGGGTAATTGTAAGTCTGAACAAAACGAAAACAATTCATTAAAATAATGGTAGGATCAATTCTGTCCTTACAACATATGGGAAGATAATCTAAATTACCTACATAACAGAAGATATTATACTTGTATAATGCAAATAAGATTGCTTAAAAGTTGGTGGGGACCATTTGAGCATCCTGAAAAGTTAGTAGTGTAAAGTTAGTAGTGTTATATACCTACCGTCACTACGCAAACCTATGCCCTTGGACGAGAGGACGACAAGGGTGGGCAAAGAACTGATCTGCAGTTTTGTTAATAACGCCATTACTAACGGCGTCATTTTTGTCAGGAGTGAGTAATCTAATTAATTATTGTTTAATTATTTATTAATTATTGTTTTATTATTCTAATAACTATCTTTGCAACGCCGTTACCGTTACTGATGTGAAACCGTGCGTGACTACAATAGAAGAATGGGGGGGGGGGGGGGGGGCTTGTGACGTTGTTGCAAACGCGGTGCTAGATGGCTCAGAGTGTTAGCATAGCTTTCGCGTTCTCACTAGCGTTAGCATTTAGCTTAGTTTTTGTACATACAGTTTGTGGCGTTCAGGTGGGTACAATTATTTGAAAATAATGGACAGTTTTTCTATCATCACCAAGTGGCCAAGGCGGGGTCCTTATAGATGCTACATTATAATAATAATTTGTTGTTGTTTTTTATTACCAAAAATAGTCACTTGCCCTAAACTTTTTTTGAATGACGTATCCATAAACCTTTTGTGTTTTTTTTTTTAAATTTTTTAAATCAAAACAACTACAACAAAGATAGGATATAGAAGAGATTCAGAGCCTCACCTGTATATTGAAATATATAATTAGGGGTGTGACGGTCCACACAAGTCCCGGTTCAGCACATACCTCGGTACGAGGGTCACGGTCCGGTGAAAACAAAAAGGTTTTTTTTTTTTCTCGGATTATGTGAATGTTAAAGTTTACGTACAATTACACTCTTATACAGGTGAAATTTAACAAAAAAAAAATGTAAAAAGTGTGACCTATGTTTTTTTTAACGAAAAAGAATTTCAATTTCAATCAGTTAGTACAAACATATTTGATGTGAAAGACGTTATAGATCATGTAATAATGTGTAGAACATTGAAAGTAACGTCAGGTCCTTTGCCGAGTAACTAATTATTCTCACATTGAGGTAACTGAGTTACTAACTCAATTACTTTTTGGGAAGAGTAATTCGTAACTTAAACCAGTGTTGTTAATAACGGCGTTATAGTATAACGGCACTACTAACGGCGTTATTTTTTCAATAGTGAGTAATCTAATTAATTACTTTTCTCATCTTGGCAACACCGTTACCGTTACTGAGGATATAAAGGCGTGCGTTACTATGTTTATTGAATGAAGCGAGAAATGTCAGAGACAGGACTCACGGAGATGAGAGAGCAGAACAAGAGTGGGAAGGAGGGCAGGGAGTTGTGACACCGTTGCAAACGCGATGCTAAGTGGCTCCAATAATACCTGACCGTAGCTGATAGCCTACAAACTACGCCCACATGATGCTACGGTAGATATCACATGTAGTGTGTATAAACAAGATGCGAAATGACAGACACAGCGGCGTTAGCACTTGTATAGACCCTACCCACCGACGTCACAAAATCACGGGATCGCTGTATTGTTCCGCCCCATTGTCCGTCGGTGCTTTCGGATGCCGTAAACTCACTGGATGAGTTGCATAAAAGGCGTTATGTGGAAAAGCTTCAGTTTATCCATTCGCCAGATCCATATTTGATGCCTAAATCGATGTTTTTCGACCCGCTGTCTTCGCCGTCTTTGCCTGACATCTGCTAGCTACCCTGATATTTACAACTATCTTGTCCACACAAAATCAGCCTATTCTCATGAAAGTTTGATAAACTTTAAGAGCTTGGAGGCTTATAAATACTTTGTTGCTGGTGGGGTGAAACAGGTCCTCGTCCACGAAAATTCGGCAGGAATCTATCTTGTGCTTGGAAAGGTGAGTTACGAAATTTTCAATTCAAAATCTTTTGTTCTTGCTAACATCCACTGTCAAGTTTAATGTATTTCATGTCATTTGTCAATGGAGCTAGGGCTTTTAATGTTTATATGGTTTCGCGATAGCACTCTCACTACATACATACATGTATGTTGTCGGCAATTAGCCGAGCAATGATCTTAATTGTGGTTGTCAGCCCAAAACCCTCTAAATATATATTAAATGCATCTTACCAGATATAAAATGACTACTACATAATCTGTGGTAATCGTTTGGAGCCCAGTTTTCTCGTCGAATTGCAGCAGCCCATCTCGCTCTCCTCACAACAGGTGTTCGGCCATTCCTTACTACGCGGCGAAACGTCCTACACAATGCTCAGCGCGCTTGCGCAAGCATCCGCACGCATGCGCACATCGGTTAGAAGCGGCGAGAACTCACCATTTTTGTTTTTATTTAGGTTTTTAGAACCTTTTTACTGCCTCAAAGATACTTTTTGCATGTATTACCCTCTAATACTTTTAACCATTGTTTTTTTTTTGTGTTAGCTTTGAAGCAGTTGACCACATTTGTCACGTAGCAAATTTAAACCATCCTTATTTGATATAACTACATTTAAGTATTTTCTTCAGGCATTTTTTTAGTATGTTATGCCTGTATGCATCTAAACAAAACAAGTTTAGAGCGCACGGTAGTACTTTGGGTGTCAAATTCGACTAATGTAGGACATTTCGCCGATGTAGGAGATTTTGGCAGAACACCGGGTCTCTCGGAATCCGGTAGAACTTCAAATCTCTCCATCTATCTTCTCTGTTATTGCAACCGACCGCAACACACACCTTCACCATTTTGATTATTAATGTTAACGAGCAGAAAAACACGCCGTAAATAGGAGGAATGTACGTAGCCGTAACAGGTAAACACATGTGTTGACAGACAATTGGGCGGCACCAGTGTAATATATTTAGAGAGTTGCGACACTCTCTCATGTCGCCGCGGGTGGTCACGTGCCTCATGTAGGCGTGTATAGTTACAAACACGAGCAGCGCTGTAATAGTATTCCATGAACCAGATAGCGGTGATTGCTCCATTTATGGTAAAAATGGATAAAATCACGTATTTTAAGTACTTGTTTGATTATGTCATTGCACTATAGCGTTTATAAATGCTAGTTTTCAGTCAGGAGGGCGGAGTTGTGACGTCACGTGGGTAGGGTCTATAGAGAACTAGATGCGAAATGATAGACTTATTAGTTAACAGCCGCCATCTTAAAGCAGTAGACTTCTCAGGAAGGCTCTGTTGTAGAGAACCTTCCTTGCGAACCTAAGTAACTTTTTATCTAAGATATTCCTAAATCAGCAAAATCTTGACTTGAATCCATCTTTGAATGATGAAACAGTTTTAAAACTTTCACATGTCCAAAGTAGACAGAAAGGAACTAATGCAATAACACTAATGCAATAACGGGAGCAATTTTAACAGCTTTAACAACTTTAACAGTTGATTCACTACTTTAAATGACTTCCAAACATAACAAAGGTTACTATGTTTTGTTTATGAAAGGCAACACCAGTTACTTTGCCAAATAACTAATTACTCTTACATTCAGGTAACTGAATTACTAACTCAATTACTTTTTAAGAGAAGTAATTTGTAACTGTAATTACTTTTGAAAAGTAAGATTCTGTAACTAAATCCTTTTTTAAAAGTAAGAATAGCAACACTGCTGACCTGCAACACCATCATGAAGAGGAAGTAGAGATTGGCGGCTCGCTGGAACTGCTCAAACAGATTCATCGGCAGGAAAGTGAGAGCTGTGTATTTGTAGCTGCGTACTTGATTGTCCTGGCAACACAGAATGGAAATCAAGACTTAATTGTAATTGGAACTCTTTCTTAGCTTTATTGCATCTGCTACATCTCTCATGTGTGAAATTGCTTGACACAATGTGTAAATTGTTGAAAATCAAGTCATTAAAAGAAAAATCGCACCGAGCAGCGGCCCCACCGGAAGCCCAGGAAGGATTTCTTCATCTGCCTCTTGTGGTAGTCACGCTGATTGGCCCTCACCTGCCATGTGAGACCTGAGAGTACACGTCAATTCGTGTTGTAACATCTTCACATGTGTTAACATCACGAGAATCTCTCGAAGGGATTCTACGATTCCACCACCAAAAGGAAACCACTAATGACTCAAGGTATCTTCAGATGACATATGAGCCGGCAGTACAAGGCATTCATTAGGCTAAAATTGTGGTTCTGTACAGATCCGTGCCGCCCATAAGGCAATTTAAGCAACCGCATAAGGGCGCACCAGCGTCCAAAAAGGCGCCAAGAAAAGTATTCAAATAATATTTGATGAAAGCAGTATTCAAAAAAATCATACAAAACCATAAAACAAAAGAACAACAAAACCGTTCATAAGAAGTCTTTAAATAATAATGAAATCATTTTTCTAGTGTGCCTTCTGCCCGTTTCACTTTTTCCTATGATGCGATAACTTCACCACTGACCCTAGTCTCACCACCCAGCAGACCAGCGAGCTACCTGAATCTGCTAATTTTAGCCTCCGCAGTTGAGCGACGTTACGGTGACAAGTTGACTTCATGAAAAGACAAAAGCCCTTGGGGTCAGAAGAAAAAGAAAGAAGACAGCAAAGACGTGAAGAAAAACAGAGGTTTGTTGTGATGATTTTTTTCAACAGCATAAGCACGTAGACTTAGCGTAACTGCAAGCTAGCGGTTATTTACATAGAGCTTATATGACTTGGTGCTAAAGCAAAATTATACTGTATCATTAGCCAGGCTGTTGTTTTAGAAATATTTTCACTATTCAGCCAGCTGTGGATTAGTTTCAGTTAAATTTACTCCCCCTCCAATTTTAGAGAAATTTGGACAAAGTGTATGGGAGACTAAAATTGTCTTGCTTATTTTCATGCGATGTGAACCACTTTTACCTTGTGTTAAATTGTGCTTTTCAAATAAATGTGCCTTGCCTACAAGTGCCAAGGTTAAATAAATAAATACACCATTAAATATGGAATTAATAATTTCAACGTTCTGTGGTATGGGGGACTAAAAGTGCCACAGATTTAAATGCAAACATGTTATTAAATTTGTCATTAATTCATTAAAATGGCGATCACATTCATGTAAAAACATATTCAATTTTTTTATTTATTTTTTGCTATCATATATTATTTAATTCATTATTATTGGATAGTCCTGTGTAGTTGCCGTGCTTCAAGAATTTATTTTCTTTTAACTACGCCCATCAAACATAGTGGCCGGATTCAGGCGCTATTATGGTTATGTTATGCTGGTTTCACAATCAACAGCTATTTGACTAATATAATGTAACATTCCACTTTTTCTCTTTGTAGATGCTCTTCTGAAATGTTTTCATTCTACCTCTGTACATCCTGGGCCATCTTTTACAGCAAACTTATCCACATCAGCACCAAGTCCAAGCCCACCAAGTCCAGGAAAGTGCACCTTTGAAAACAACTCTCATATGAAAGTGCAATAGATGCTTTTGCATCAGTGAAGACAAGGTGAGTAAGTTTATAAGTCAAGGTGAAAAAAAAAATTGAATTTTAAAGTGTTCTATGTGTCTTTATATAGGTTTGTGTGGGTGGGTTTTAATCATATTGTAATAACAATTGTAATTTGTTTAATGCATTTGGTTTAGAAGCGTTTTCATTGGTGCTTTTGAATAGTTATTACAGCATTTTTCTTTTAATTTCTACACTTGTTCGTTGTCTTTTTTTATATAATAAATTACAAAGAGAGAATGTGCTTTTTCAGTGTGAGTGTTTAAATATATGTGGTGAAAAAAGAGGGGGGGGGGCAATAAATATGTTGCCTAGGGCACCAAATTGGTCAGGAACGGCCCTGGTTCTGTAGGTTTTGGTGGATAATTTGGCGACTGCACATCAAAAATGCGGACAACCATGCCAATAAGGCAAACTGTAAATTAAACAATTAACTCATTTGCTGCCTTTGACTATGGCTACTAAGTCCAATTTAAATCAAATTGGAGGTCTGACAGTTATCGTTTAGATTTGACACAGATATCCACTGTCATTTTTGTGTTCAGTTTTTTCATGTGTTTTATATACATGTATAGAGTAAATATATGGATTGCACCTGTCACTACCCGATTGTGACAGGCGACAGGATTGTAACGGATTGCTACAGTGCATGTTCAAATCAACGTCACTTCCTCTCGAGCGTTGACAGCAGATGCAGATATACGCTGCTGGCCAAAAGTATTGGCACCCCTGCAATTCTGTCAGATAATGCTCAATTTCTCCCAGAAAATGATTGCAATCACAAATGCTTCGGTAGTAATATCTTCATTTATTTTGCTTGTAATTAAATAACACAAAAGAGAATTAAAAAAATTTCAATCATTATCATTTTACTCAAAACTCCAAAAATGGGCCGGACAAAAGTATTGGCACCCTCAGCCTAATACTTGGTAGCACAACCTTTAGACAAAATAATTGCGAACAACCGCTTCCGGTATCCATCAGTGAGTTTCTTACAATGCTCTGCTGGAATTTTAGAAAATTTTTCTTTGGCTAATTGCTCCAGGTCTCTGAGATTTGAAGGGTGCCTTCTCCAAACTGCCATTTTCAGATCTCTTCACAGGTGTTTTATGGGACTCAGGTCTGGACTCATTGCTGGCCACTTTAGTCTAGTGCTTTTTGAAGCGTGTTTTGAGTCATTGTCCTGCTGGAAGACTCATGACCTCTGAGGGACACCCAGCTTTCTCACACTGGGCCCTACATTATGCTGCAAAATTTGTTGGTAATATTCAGACTTCATAATGCCATGCACACGGTCAAGCAGTCCAGTGCCAGTGGCAGCAAAGCAACCTCAAAACATCTGGGAACCTCACCATGTTTGACTGTGGGGACCGTGCTCGTGCCACCACAAAGACTGGGTGTTTTTGTAGCCATGTTGCAGCTGTGTTATGGAAGGTATGTTCTTCCTATCCCTGCATTTTCATGTATCCGGTAAAGCTAAAATCTTTCGCATGAAACCACTTGTTGCCTTTGCTGGACTGGGAGACGGTGGCTCGTCTTGCGGCGGACCGTAAGCTCGATCCTGAGATCCAACTCCAAGCCTTTTAACTGCAGCAACTTTGAAATACGCTACTGGAGCTGGAATTACTGAGGACAATGAGGGAAAGCCCATCTGGAGGTCGTAATGTCGGGTGAAAGTTTGGCGAGACTCCAGAGCTCTGCTGTCTGATATAACATTCTCGTATGCTATTTTTCTAACAATTTTATAAATTGTGATTTATTGACCTGTTTTGCACGTGCACCAATCGCTTTAAATAAAACAAAAAATGGAATGATGTTGTCCAAATGTTTTATTGCGATCAATACCTGCAATAAAACAGAATGGCATGCTATTTTTGTTTATATGTACATAACTTCTAGTATTTCATTGTAACAACAAAATCCGTGTCCGCCCTTCTGCATTCGGCAAATGTAATATTTGTAATGTCACCTCATTTTGGTCACTCAAGTGGCGTAGCGTGGCCAGACTGACAGTTTGTTATAATTTTGTCCAGGAATGTGCAATGAAGTGATAAGAGTTCACGCACAGCACAGAACGTCTCGGAGTCTCATCTATGGCGTGCCGAATCAATTTTTGGGAGATTCCGTGGGTTCCTCTGGTTTGATTTTGCAGTTTTAACTTTGTCAACACATTGCTTACTTCAACCGCAATTCATGTTCTTCTTCAAAACCGGAAGTTCGGAGCGGGCATTTTCCAAGATGACGCCGTCCATATTTCGCTAAGGAAACTTGTCTATACACACACAAAAAAAAGTTTTTTTTTTTTTTGGGGGGGGGGGGGGGGGGGACAAAATTTGATGGCAGATATTTACAGAAATATCCACTGTGCTACTTGCTTTTTCTTATTGTATATATTTTGTTCACAACAATTTTGCAGTCTATGGCAATGTTCAACTCAAGCAACAATACATCTACAGTCTACAATATCTTTGCACCAAGTTCCAAATTCCTTTTTTTGAAGACACAATATGAAAACGACCTACCCCAATTGCTCTATGTCTTTAGGGTACCGCATTTTTTGGACTATAAGTCACAGTTTTTTTCATAGTTTGGCTGGGGGTGCGACTTATACTCTGGAGTGACTTATGTGTGAAATTATTAACACATTATGATATCATTTCACATGTTATTTTGGTGTTTTGGGGTGACACTGATGGTTTGGTAAACTTCTTAGCAAGTGTTTTTATGCTATAGTTTAGAGCTGAAATGAATACTCGAGCAATTCCAGTAACTCGAGTTTAAAAACTGATCCGAGTAATTTTATTCACCTTCAGGAATCGATTGATTTTGCCAGCTCTAAGCATCCCGTTTTGCCCGGACTACTTTTAATGCGGGACAACGTGCTGACGTCACGTGCGTAGAGGAAGAAGCAATATAAAATAAAATAAAATAAACTTACCGCAGCCGACAGGCGCTACAAACTATGCCGACGTTGCTAAAAACTACGCCCGTATGATGCTAGTTTGGTAGCAGGTAGTGTCCGATGCGTCTCATAGGTATCGCATGCATTTAGGACTAGATGCGAAATGACAGACTCGGCCGCGTTTGGGCAGCGTTAGTAAACAGCCGCCATCTTTAAGCAGTAGACTTCTCATCGCTAATAAATATAACGTTACTGTCACATGCTCACGTAACGTTAGCCCTTCGGAGGGCTAGGTTTCTATTGTTTATGACCACTGTTGATGCGTGGCTAACGTGTCTTACATACAGGCTTTATTTAAGCTGTAAAAACACAGCGCTGTAGAGTGATGAGGGTGTAAAATTAAAACATAATAAAGCTAACTGTCAGTTTTAGCTCAGTAGTCATTGCTGAATAAATGTGCTCCAATACAGCACGTATCATACATTTATTTTGAAGACTGCAAAAACTCAAAATCCTACCAGTACTTACAGTTTAGACTAACTTAAAACTTGACTTAAAAATAGCTTGACACAAATGGAAACTAAATTGAAACACGTGGGAAAAACACATAGCTTTGAAGTGATGTGTGTTATCAAGCGTAATTACATTTTTAGGTAAGAAATATGTTGTATATATATATATAAGGTCTAGAAGTTTTTTGAGTGAAAGCAGCGAATTTTTTTTCTAGTCACATCTTAGATGCAATTGTTGGCTGTTTTCAACAATGTACATCGAAAATAAAGACATTGATTGACTGAAAATGGTTCAATATTGGATTAAATGTCTTTTTATCTCATGTATATGTATAAATGTTTTATCCAATTGCTCGATTAATCGATGGAATTTTCAGTCGATTACTCGATTACTAAAATATTCGATAGCTGCAGCCCTACTATAGTTATCTGAATAACTCTTAATAGCTATGTTACGTTAACATACCGGCCACGTTCACATTTAGTTGTTCAAGCATCATGTAACATTATCATACTGTACACTTATTCAGCATGTTGTTCTATATTTTATTTTTATTCTAAATTGCCTTTTAAGATGATATATCTGTTCTATGTGTTGGATTTTATCAAGTAAATTTCCCCCCCAAAATTCAACTTATACTCAGGTGCGACTTATAGTCCGAAAAATACGGTAATTAAAAAAACAAAAAACAAAAGGAGTGTTGGAGTGGTCATAAAATTTGCTAAAATTGAGCAAAACTGTAAAACGTTGAATCGCTACTGTTCGCAGCCATGCTGTTAGTGTAAGTACTGCACATCAACTACTGACGACGGATATGACAGAAAACACAAACAAGGCTGAAAAAGCAGTTTCTGCTCTTGCACCCCTCTTTAAAATAAACTGCTGTTTTTTAAGCCAAAAGAACTATATTGTGTTTGATAGAACAATATGTCTATTTGCTGCCATCGCAGATTCATGGCGCATTAATCCCCCAAACTATTTTTTATTTGTACGTTTTACCCTGGAATCCCCCATTTACAGACGTCGCGCAACCGCTTTGGTTTCAACCTAGCCATAAAAAGAAGGTAAGTAATCGTATTTATTATTCGAAATGTCTTTCATTTTTAGCTTAGAATCATTAATTGATGTCTAATATTAATGTAAGCAGGAATTGTGTCATTATTCTAATTTGATTATTGGTGTTTTTGCTCATTTCAATTTATTTAATTTATATAGGCTATTATTTATTTTATTATGCATTTGTTTTCATATGTGATGCAGTGTTTATTTAATTCAATATTTATGTTGTATAATTTTAGTTCCCATTCGAATATTTGTTCCTCTAGGTTGTGTTGTCAGAGGACGTGTTTAGGTGGAACACAGAGTTCCTGGTGCCGCACTGCGAGAATAAAGACACAGACTGTCCTGCCGTGTCGGTCATTATTTTAGTAGAGAAGACGGAGTAAATGCACCACAACATAAAAACTGTAACCCGATCAACCCACAGCTCCACAGGCACGGAAAGTAAGGGTTACATTAAGTTAAAAAAAAAAGGCTTCAAAAAATTCTTCACTCACATATTTTAAACTTTTAAACAAATTACGTCACGATGAAAAAAATTGGCGTCTGTAAATATGTAACGGATATCTACCTCATAACTATCGCTTAACTTTATGTTTTTTTCGTTACTGCCGCATTTTCCCCAATATTTTTGATGATAATCGATCCAAACTAAGAAAAATTGAAAAAAAAAACAAAAAAACTTGTAAAAGGGTAAATGTATCAAAATGAAAATCGCAACCACTCCTTGATGTCTGCGATTTTTGCATTGCAACCCTTGTTATATTACCATGTTCCACCCGTAAAATCCCCCCGGAATCCGGCTGTGGCCATGGACATTTATGTCTTGACACTCGATGATACATGCTACATGGAGTTTTTGGATCGAAACAAGGTAAGTAAGTAATAATATCTCGTTAAAGTAAATGAAATTTTATTGTCATCATCATCAGTATCAATGACAATCATTGGCAACTACAAAATGTGATATGATTTGCCCGAAGGAAGTGAAGAAGAAGACAAAGGCGGACGGGATGAAGCATATGCTTATCAGTTTCCCGTCCCCCCTACAACTAAAGGCGCACATTCAGACATGGTACATACATCAGATGGCCACAAAACTGTACAATAACACAATCAACAATCTGGGTTTAGTAACTCAATGTCCAGTCAAGCAGCTCGATTAATTTCAGGGCGTACAAGGTTAAGGCGTTGTCATGTCCCTGACATTTTTGCATCTGTTTGCTGTGGAACATTTTGTTGTGGCTATGTGTGTGGCAAACGTGATTATGTGTTATCACAGCTGGTGTGAGTAGCGACTCAAAATGCTTTTCTTATAAGTCTCTTAAAAGGATACATTGCTAAGGTGTACATGGTGGCAACAATTGGCGCACAGAAAGGTCACTGTAAAAGTTTCATCAGACAAGAATGTCTGAGAAAATCAAACAACATGTTGTAAATCATGGCGTCTTTAATTATGCTCTGGCGTGCTCTCACGTACAGTTAGGGTTTTGCAGTTTTTTTTTTTTTTTTTTAAATGCCCTCCAGTTCCAATTTTTTCTTCCCCTAGAAAATTTAGATTTTAAGCTTTCCAATGATATATCACACATGCATATAGGACAATTTTGAAATTTTGCCAAATTGGGGGTTTCAGAGTGGAACTTCAAGTCACCTGAGTGTTTTCCGCCATATATTGAATTGATGAATATTGAATTATGTTTTTCCCCATTAAGCAGATCATGAATATATAGGCAGAAATGTAAAAAAAACAAAAAAAACAAATGGCTTTGTTTGTACATGGCGGTATTATTAAAAGCAGTTAGGTGTAAAACATCAGGGTCCCTGTTAAAATATAGACCACACATCAAAAGCTATCCGATCCATACCAAGCTGAAACATACCTGATTCCGTGCTGTCCTTATCCATGACGATGAGCTGTTCATGAAAGTGTACAGTCCGTGCTGTAAGGAGACAAAAGAAACACCTTCTGATTATCTTGGTTATCTTGTAACTCATTACATCGCGTTTCCATGCCGACACAAGACGGGAGACTTCTCTACGGTGAATGGTTTGTAAATGACTATCCACTGTGAAAGCTTGCCTCAGGCACAAATCTGAAATCTTTTAAAGAAGTTTGCCCAGTATGAAAACAACACATCCGTACGTGTTTACCTGTTGTGAAAACTACGACTCATCAGCATGGCTACAGCATAATTGAAAGCATCGTTGACATGCTTTTTAGCGCACACATCCCTTCTTTCTCTCCTCTCAAACAATAGTGATATAACATAACCACACCCATGTCGCTCCCAGGTGTGACCTGCATCGCATGCACCTCCCATTCACCTTACACCTGGGAAAAGAGCAAAGGAGGAGAGGGGAGACAGAAGCCTGTTACTGTTGTTAAACTACTTTATAAATGTACAAAATATATTGTAGATTAAAAGAGATATTTTACAAAACAGGATTTTTTTAAAACTACAAATGTCTGATGGTGTATTTGTGAGAGTGCTCCATACTTGCCCTGCACAACACATTCATGAGTCGGATCATTTTACAGGTGTAATATGACACAAAAAAAAGCTTTACATGCTGTGTGTGAGTCAGAAGCAGCTGTGTTTGAATGTACTACCACACTTGAATGAGAAAAAGACTGGGTGGCTCACCATTGGAAAGCATTTATAATTATAATAAAAGATCATTCTTTTTCTAATCAGAAAGTGACATCAATAGTCATTGTCATTTTAGGATACAAAGGTATATTTGAAGTTACAAAGAATTATAGTATCTGGACATGTTAATTTTAGCAGAGTAAAATAAATATTCACTGTTATTCAGTATTTATTTATTCTACTTCTCAATCAAAATCTCAGTTGGATATCCATCTCATTTAAAATGCAGAAACACGTTTTTTGTTGTTGTTTTCTTTAAAAACATCTCAAAATCTGGTACAAAACAGGGTAGTTGTTCCCCAACCCAGAGGTTTGATTGCCTTGAAGGTGGAAAAGCGCTCTACAAGTGTTACTCCAGTTGTCAACTCCAAAACATACATAGTTTATATTGTAGTGACTACACGTTGATCCATCTTGAAACTAAATTTTTGTCAAACTATCATTTGAAAGTGCATATTATGACAGCAGGGCAGATAACAAAAAGTGGTATTTTGTATAGGGTTGCCGCCTTTCAGAAATAGAAATAGGGGACACCCCACCCCCACTCCCCTGCACCCAAAGTCGTGCAGGCGACACATAAAAAGGGATATCCCCAAAACTGCATAAAATGCATAGAAATGTATCTATTTATATATATTCCATATTGGTTCAATACGGAACGCAAATTTAAATTCCCAATTCGGAATGATTCCTTATTTCAAAGGACAGGTGGCAAGCCTGATTTGGTATGTGGCAAAATGGGTTTGGGCATGTGGCATTTTTATTTGTAAGTGGCAAAATGGATTTTGGTATGTGGCATTTTTATTTGGTTTGTGGAATTTTTTTGGTATGTGACATTTTTTCTCTGGTACATGGCAAAACGGATTTCGGTATGTGGTATGTGGCAAAATGGACTTTGGCATGTTTTTTTGGTTTGTTTTTTTTGGTATGTGGCAAAATGGAATCATGGTATGTGGCATTTTTATTCGGTTTGTGGCATTTTTTTGGTATTTGGCAAAATGGATTTTGGTATGTGCCTTTTTTTTGGGGGGTATGTCGCAAAATGGCTTTTGGCATGTGGCATTTTAATTTGGTATGTGGCAAAAGGATTTTGGTATTTTGCATTTTTTTGGGGTACAGTATGTTGCAAAATGGATTTTGGTATATGGCATTTTAATTTGATATGTGGAATTTTTTTGTATGTGTCAAAATGGGTTTTGGTATGTGGCATTTTTTTGGTATGTTGCAAAATGGCTTTTGGCATGTGGCAAAATGAATTTTGGTGTGTGACATTTTTCAGTATGTGGCATTTTTTTGGTATGTGGAAAATGGATTTTGGCAGGTTGCATTTTTGTAGTCTGCGGCAAAACGGCTTTTGGCAAGTGGCATTTTTTTTTTTGTCATGTGGCAAAATGGATTTTGGTATGTGGCATTTTTATCTGGGGTATGTCGCAAAACCGATTTTGGTATTTGGCATTTTTTAAAGTATGCGGCAAAATGGATTTTGGCATGTTGCATTTTTTGGGGGGGTACGTGGCAAAATGGATTTTGGCAAGTGGCATTTTTTTGGGGGGTACGTGGCAAAATGGATTTTGGCATGTGGCATTTTTATTTGGTATGTGGCAAAATGGATTTTGGTATGTGGCATTTTTATTTGGTATGCGGCAAAATGGATTTTGGAATGTTGTATTTTTCTGGGGTATGTGGCAAAATGGATTTTGGAATGTTGTATTTTTCTGGGGTATGTGGCAAAATGGATTTTGGTATGTGGCATTTTTATTTGCTATGTGGATTTTTTTTTTGGTATGTGGCAAAATGGATTTTGGTATATGGCATTTTAATTTGATATGTGGAATTTTTTTTGTATGTGTCAAAATGGGTTTTGGTATGTGGCATTTTTTTGGTATGTTGCAAAATGGCTTTTGGCATGTGGCAAAATGGATTTTGGTGTGTGACATTTTTCAGTATGTGGCATTTTTTTTGGTATGTGGAAAATGGCTTTTGGCAAGTGGCATTTTTATCTGGGGTATATCGCAAAACCGATTTTGGTATTTGGCATTTTTTTAAGTATGTGGCAAAATGGATTTTGGCAAGTGGCATTTTTTGGGGGGGGTACGTGGCAAAATGGATTTTGGCATGTGGCATTTTTATTTGGTATGTGGCAAAATGGATTTTGGTATATGGCATTTTTATTTGGTATGTGGCAAAATGGATTTTGGTATATGGCATTTTTATTTGGTATGTGGCAAAATGGATTTTGGTATATGGCATTTTTATTTGGTATGTGGCAAAATGGATTTTGGAATGTTGTATTTTTCTGGGGTATGTGGCAAAATGGATTTTGGTATGTGGCATTTTTATTTGATATGTGGATTTTTTTTTGGTATGTGGCAAAATGGATTTTGGTATGTGGCATTTTTTTGGTATGTGATAAAATGGATTTTGGTATGTGGCATTTTTTTTAAGGTAGGTGGCAAAATGGATTTTGGCAAGTGGCATTTTTTTAGAATGTGGCAAAATGGCTTTTGGCATGTGGCAACATAGATTTTGGTATGTGACTTTTTTTGGTATGTGGCATTTTTTTGGTATGTGGAAAAATGCATTTTGGCATGTTGCATTTTTGTAGTTTGTGGCAAAAAATGACTTTTGCCAAATGGCATTTTTTGATATGTGGCAAAATGGCTTTTGGTATGTGGCATTTTTATTTGGTATGTGGAAAAAAGGATTTTTGTATGGGGCGTTTTTTTGGTATGTGGCATTTTTTTACATCTGCCATTTTTTTTTGGTATTTAGCAAAATTGATTTGGTATGTGCCATTTTTTTGTATGTGGCAAAATTGAATTTGACATATGGCATATTTTTTTGGTATGTGGCAAAATGGATTTTGGTATGTGGGATTTTTATTATTATTGTTTGGGGGGGAGGGGGGGTGTAGCATTTTTTGGTATTTGACATTTTCCGCAGGCCATGCACGTCCATGCCATAGAAGGCTACGCATGTCCAAAATTTCCATTAATTTTAAATGCAGAAAAACATGCATGGCTGTGATTTCTGATCATACACTTACCATTACAGCGCATTGACATTCAACTGGCACAAAAAAAACAAAAAACAAAAAAATGCCACATGCCAAGAGCATAATTCTAATTCTAAAATTCTAATTCTAAATCTCTCTAATATGAAGCAGGAGCGTATTTCTGCAGTGTGGTGTCAGTCTGACATCTAGTGGCAGTCAATTAGAATTACATTAGGAATACCAACTAGTCAGTACTGTTGCTGAGATTAAAGTTTAAATTATGCTTTTAAAAAAATACCGTTTGAATAATAATAATAATAATAATAATACCTGTAAGATTCTCCACAGTGTTACTGTTAGTATGAGAATGGAGCATACTGTATTCGTGAGAGCGACCCAGGTTCACATGTAAGGTAATGCGAGGGACGGGAGGCAGGCTCGTCACATTCTTGAAGCAGCCATTGAAAGGCTGACGCACCTTTGGTTTAAACTCTCAAAGAAAATGACTACTCCATTGAAGAAAACAATGAAAATATTTCAAAAAGCCCACAGTATGATACAGTGCAGTTCAACACTACTGCAATCAACAACCACAAAACAAACATTTAAATGTAAAACCTTTCAAAAAAATGCGCCGTGTTTTCTTTGTTAAACAGAGCAATGATGTCAGCAAGCCATCCCAGTTCAAATGGACTGGACGTCTATTGCCGTCAATAGTGGATTAGTGATGAAACAGCTTTGAAACTGGTAACTCATTTGCCATGGACAGAAATAGATATTTATTACAAAAGGAAGAGGGAAGAACAAGGGCGTAGGTTTGGTCTCAACATTAGTTGGGACGATATAACAGCATAAACTGCATGTACACTTTTTGCTGGGGACGGGACATTAATAATACCAAACAGATTGGATGATTGGGAGTCAGAGCTACATTTCTCACAAACATGAACCTAACTAATTGACAGGCTAAATGATCAATGCAAAATAAATATGTATTGACTTGTACAAACTTTCATATGTATTGGTTCAGGTGAAACACAGCCCGATTTAAACCTTTGTTTTCAAAAACTACTAAAGAAACATTTTGAAAACTTCCAGAATAAATGTCTGGATTATATTAGCAAATTAAAATTGCAATATTTGAACGCAAATTATATCAACATACAAATAAATACGCGCTTGTTTATAATTTCTGAACTATCCAGGAATGCGAAAAAAATAAACATTTGTTTTAAGACCACTCAACATTGTCTAAATAAATACATCTAACTGAAAAAAAAAAAAAAAAAAAACCTTATTTAAATAATTTTTAAAAAACTAATAAAAATGGAGCCTTCCTTCAGGTGAAACACTACTGCTTTTGTCCACAAGCAACGCTAAACACAACAAAAAATGAAAACTTTTAAAGTTTTTAAAAGGTCTGCATAAACTGCAAATTAAAATAAAAACTAAACAATGTAGAAAATAAATAAATAAATGCGTACATTAAATGGTTTTATTTGTTTGCGTTTCCTGCACTTTCAGCAAGAAAAAGGGGTAAATTTAAGTCTGAACATAAATGAGAATAATTCACTAAATAATAATGGTAGAGTCAATTCTATCCATACAACATATGCAAAGAATACCTAAATGACCACTATAACTGAAGTCAATATATAATGCAAATTAGGTTGCTTAAAAGTTGAATTTGAACATCCTCAAAAGTTGGTAGTATTTTGTCCCTATACGGTCCTTATGCAAACCTACACCCTTGAGGAAGAATAAATGCTTATTTTCTGCAATTAATGTCAACCCTTTTAACTCATTGGCTGCCATTGACAGCAATCGACGTTTATTACAGAAGCAACCAGGAAGAAGTAATGCATATTTTTTCTGCAATTAACATCAATTAATAATGATTAATCAATAATTCCAAAATGTAATGTTGAAGAGAGTTGAGGAAAAATGTTTTGTTAGATGATTTATTATACCAAATTAGTATTAGACTACCATTTTGTGGCACATACATAAAAGAAAATAAGCAAATACAACCTTTTTAACTCAATAGCTGCTATTGACAGCAATAGACCTTTCTTACAGAAGGAACCAGGAAGAATAAATGCATATTTTCAGCAAATAACCTCAATTAATCATGATTAATCAATAATTCCAAAACCCAATGATAAAGTGAGTTGAGGATATATTATTTCTTAGATGACTTGGTACTGGACCCCCTTTTGTGGATATAAGCAAATACAACATTTTTACCTCATTTGCTACCATTTGCAACCAGGAAGAAGAAATGTATATTTTCTGCAATGAACTTCAGTTATCCGCAATTAACCCTGAGAGCAGACCGATGTTGAATAAACATTGATTTTCCATCAAAATCATCAGTATGGTTGACATTGAAATTTTTGACAATAAACAATGTTGAATCAACATTGCAAATACTGATGATACCTGACAGTGATGTTGAAACAACATCGTTCGATGGTGTGTCAGGCGATGGTTGGGTTAACATTGTTTGATGGTTGATAAAATAATGTTGACAAATAGTTGATATTTGATTGACCGTAAAATATGATTGAAAAGTCATCAAATTATGGATGAGCGGTAGTTATGGCCAAAAAGTGGTTGTGTTTGTGGTTGACTGGGAAGACGGTTTATCACGTCAAACAAACTCCACTGTAAACACCTTATCTAAGGATGGCCATATTTAAAGGAAAGCCTGTTGCTTGTCTTCCGAGCCTTTATCAACAATTATTTCTTTCGGTAGAATAAACCACGTTTGTCATCAAAGTTGTATATAAAACGGTTTGCCTGACACAACATGACAAAGTTGCAGAAATTGTAAGAAACGGTGCATTTTCTGTAATTGGCATACAGGCCAAGACAGACTTAGCCTGGATGTTAGCTAAGTAGAACTTTGTTCAGGCAAATGTAAATCTTTTTCTAATTAAAGCGCTAAAATCATTAGATATTACACAATCGAGCCTTGATAGACAGCCCAGCAATTTTTCCGTCGTAGCTAGCTAACTAGCTAGCTCCATTCCGACATGTTGTTAGGGCCTCAGCCCCTCCCTCCTGAACCCTGGCCCACCTTGGGCAGGTGTGAGTGTTTTTGATTTGCAGGTTGGACGCCAGACGGGTGGAGCGGCCACAGCTGCTGGCAATGACAATCAGCCATCTTCATAAGCCAGTGGACGCCACCACCTCGTCGCCCGATCAACTAGTCTGTTTTACCACGTCAGTTGTGTCTCGCGTACTTAATTATTTATCTGATCCCCGGCTCACGACTTTTCTCTTCTCGCCCCAGGTCCTGACTTTGCGCGCCCCTATCGGATCCCACGCCTGCCTTCCTTCCGAGCTTCCACACCCCGCGTCGGCTCAGCTACACCGAGCAGAACAATTTACGCCCGCCACGTTATTGTTTGTGCTCGCCAATAAAATATTATTCGCCACAACCCCTGCTTGTCTGCATTTGGATCCCCTCTCGTCGCACACCCTAACAGATTGATCGGGCCACGATGGATCCCGCAGACAACCCCACTGGCTCGCCCACGTCACTCCGAGACCACCACCAAGCCATAGAATTACTCTTCAATAAGGTAACAGACATTTCCCAATCACTCCAGGCCATACAAGCAGAACTCACACCCATTCTTCAGGCACGATTAGCCCCACGTCACACCGCCGCACCTCCGAGCCACATGCCCGCATCTAACGCGGCGTCACCTTCTACGAGCCGTGAACCTCACGTCCCCGCACCCGCTCCTTACGACGGAAACCTTGGTGCATGTCGGGCCTTTTTGGTCCAATGCAGCCTGGTTTTTGAACAGCAGCCGTCCATGTATCAGGGGGAAAAAGCAAAAATCGCCTACCTCATCGGCTCCCTTCGGGGTGTGGCGCTGAATTGGGCATCCTCTGTATGGGAGCAGGGTTCCGCGGTGTGTGCCTCGTACTTCCGCTTTACCGAAGAGATGCGCAAGATTTTCGACCACCCCGTCCGCGGCAGGGAGGCCGCCAGTCGTCTCATGTCCGTTCGACAGGGAACACGCAGCGTCGCCGAGTTCTCAGTTGAGTTCCGGACGTTAGCCACAGAGAGCCGCTTCAACGACGAAGCACTACAGGCCGTGTTTGCCAGTGCCTTGAACGAGTCCCTCAAGGACCTAATGGCCACCCAAGAGCCGCCAAATTCGCTGGATGACCTCATACACAGGGCGATTTGTCTGGACAATCGACTTCGTGAACGCCAACGACAGCGTCGCGAACAGCCTGCCGCACCACTTCCTCTTTCCCCGGTCTTTTGGCCGGCCCCGCCTCCAGCCCATGCCGCGACATCGCCACCTGCTGCTCGTGCCGAGTCGGTGCAGTTTAGGCGCACCAGGCTGACTCAGGAGGAGCGCTCACGTCGGTATGCAGAACGCCTATGTATATATTGTGCGAAAAGTGGGCATTTTCGACACAACTGTCCTGTGCGTCCTAACTCGCCAATAGAAGGGGGAATAATGGTGAGTCACATGTCACACAGTTCTTCACGCCGGCTGCAGCTCACTGCGACGCTCTCCTGGAAGGGCCAGTCGCGCACAGTCACTGCCCTTGTGGATTGTGGGTCCGACGAGAATTTTATTGACCATGAACTGGTAACTCAACTCGGCCTGGTGACACGCCCACTCCCAGTGCCTTTAAAAACTACTGCACTGGATGGCAAACTTCTTTTTCATGTCAACCAACAAACAGAACCCATCAACCTCCTCCTATCTGGCAACCACCAAGAGGTCACCTCCTTCCTTGTCTTTGTATGTCCTCGCACACCCTTGGTCCTTGGGTTGCCATGGCTCAGAACACACAATCCCTCCATTGATTGGACCCACCCCAAGTTGACTACCTGGAGCCAATTCTGCCACACCAGTTGCCTGAAATCTGCTTTGGTGTCTGCAAGTCCGGTCCAGGACCTGGTGCAGCCAGACCTGTCCAAAGTCCCCAAGTGCTATCATGACCTCGGACAAGTCTTTAGCAAGGACCACGCCATGTCGCTTCCTCCACACCGCCCTTACGACTGTGCCATAGACCTCCTTCCTGGTGCTGCGCTTCCCAAGGGGCGGTTGTTCCACATCTCGCCACCAGAGAGGGAGGCCATGGAGAAATACATCACGGAGTCCCTAGCCAACGGCACAATCCGTCCATCCTCTTCCCCAGTCGGCGCAGGGTTCTTCTTTGTGGGCAAAAAGGACGGTGGCCTGAGACCCTGTATTGACTATAGAGCACTTAACGCTATCACCATCAAGAATAAATATCCTCTTCCGCTCATTGACTCCGCGTTCACCCCCCTCCATAGTGCCACCATTTTCACTAAGCTAGACCTGCGTAGTGCATATCACCTGGTCCGTGTCCGTGAGGGAGACGAATGGAAGACCGCCTTCAATACAGCACTGGGACATTACGAATACTTGGTCATGCCGTTTGGGCTCACAAACGCCCCAGCGGTATTTCAGAACCTGGTCAACGATGTCCTTGGGGACATGATTAATCGGTTTGTGGTCGTGTACCTGGACGACATACTGGTGTTCTCAAGTACCCCCACAGAGCATGAAAACCACGTCCGTCAGGTCCTACAACGATTACTCGAGAACAGACTGTTTGTGAAGGCTGAAAAATGTCAGTTCCATGTCCCAGAAACGGCATTTCTGGGCTACATTGTGGGCAAAGGGAACCTGCGGATGGACCCAGCCAAGTTAACAGCAGTACTGGAGTGGTCTCGCCCCACCGATAGAAAACAGCTCCAGCGTTTTCTTGGTTTTGCAAACTTCTACCGGAGGTTTATCCGAAACTACAGCCGGATCGTAGCCCCCCTTTCTGCCCTCACCTCCACTGCCATACCATTTTGCTGGTCGGACTCCGCCGACTCCGCCTTCAACGACCTCAAGAGGCGTTTTACCACTGCTCCAGTGCTCGTCCATCCCGACCCGTCTCTTCAGTTCATCGTGGAGGTCGATGCATCTGAGATAGGAGTGGGTGCAGTGCTATCCCAGCGTCAGCCAGCTGATGGCAAGGTACACCCATGTGCCTTTTTCTCCCGCAGATTGTCCCCCTCTGAACGCAATTACAGCATAGGGGATCGGGAACTCCTGGCAGTTAAGCTGGCCTTGGAGGAATGGCGCCACCACCTCGAGGGAGCACTACAGCCCGTCACTGTGCTAACGGACCACAAGAACTTGGAATACCTCAAGTCTGCCCGAAGACTGAACCCCCGACAAGCCAGGTGGGCCATGTTTTTCTGCCGATTTAATTTCACCATGTCTTACATCCCAGGTTCAAAGAACATCAAGCCCGACGCACTGTCACGCCAGTTTCAAGTCACCGAACCCCTGGGGGAACCTACGCCGATCCTTCCGCCGACCTGCTTCCTTGCCTCCATTGAATGGGAAATAGAAAGCAAAGTGAAGGAAGCCCACCGTGAGTATCCAGACCCACGAGAGGGTCCTCAAACTGACCTTTTTGTCCCGGAGTCACTCCGTTCCCAGGTGCTGGAGTGGGCTCACTCTTCCCGCTTGTTCTGCCACCCTGGCATACGGAGGACGCTGGCTGTGCTACGCCAGCGGTTCTGGTGGCCGACAATGCCAGAGGACACCAGATCCTACGTCCTGGCATGTACGATATGTGCTCGCAGCAAAACCACCACCAAGCCCAGCTCTGGACTCCTCCGCCCGTTACCCGTCCCAAGCCGTCCTTGGTCCCACATAGCCCTGGACTTCGTCACCGGTCTGCCTCCTTCCAAGGGAAACACTGTTATACTCACAATTGTGGATAGGTTCTCCAAAGCCGCCCATTTCATTCCCCTACGCAAGCTA
This sequence comes from Corythoichthys intestinalis, assembly GCF_030265065.1. Taxonomy (NCBI): domain Eukaryota; kingdom Metazoa; phylum Chordata; class Actinopteri; order Syngnathiformes; family Syngnathidae; genus Corythoichthys; species Corythoichthys intestinalis. Next base: position 42,363,159 of record NC_080401.1, read on the forward strand.
CCAACAGCCACAGAGACCACAACCCTGCTCACCACACATGTATTCCGTTTACATGGCATCCCGGTAGATATTGTCTCTGACAGGGGACCCCAGTTCACCTCACAGGTCTGGAAGGCCTTCTGTGCTGCCCTGGGCGTTGGCGTAAGCCTCTCCTCCGGTTACCACCCGCAGACCAATGGCCAGTGCGAGCGAACAAACCAACAGCTCGAAGCAGCCCTCCGTTGTGCCACCCAAGCTCACCCAAACACCTGGAGCGATCACCTGCCTTGGATCGAATATGCGCACAACTCCCTGCCAAATGCCTCATCAGGTATGTCTCCCTACCTGTGCTCCCTGGGTTACCAGCCCCCGTTGTTCCCTTCACAGGAACGTGACATTGCCGTCCCGTCGGTCCAAGCCCACATCAGTCGTTGCTCCAGGGTCTGGGAGAAGGCGCGCTCCGCACTCCTCCGCGCGTCCGAGAAATCCCGTACTCAGGCTGACCGCCGCCGTAGGCCTGCACCTGTCTACACTGTTGGCCAAAAGGTGTGGCTCTCCTCAAAGACCCTACCGCTCAAGACTGAGTCAGTTAAGCTCTCCCCCCGGTTTGTTGGTCCCTTTGAAATCACCAAGGTGGTGAATCCTACCGCCGTGCGCCTCAAGCTCCCAGCCCATTTCAGAGTCCACCCTACCTTCCACGTCTCCCAAGTCAAGCCTGTTTCCACGAGTCCTTTGGCACCCCCTGTTCCGCCGCCTCCGCCGCCGCTATCTGTCGATGGGGGTCCTGCCTACAGGGTAGAGCGGCTTCTCGATGTCCGCCGCCGAGGCCGTGGGCTTCAGTACCTCGTCGACTGGGAGGGCTATGGCCCTGAAGAGCGGTCATGGATCCCGGCTCGGTGGGTGTTGTCCCGCGAGCTCATCCGAGATTTCCACCGTGCCCATCCCGGTCGTCTTCGTCGGGCGCCAAGTGGCGCCCGTAGGCGGGGGGGTCCTGTTAGGGCCTCAGCCCCTCCCTCCTGAACCCTGGCCCACCTTGGGCAGGTGTGAGTGTTTTTGATTTGCAGGTTGGACGCCAGACGGGTGGAGCGGCCACAGCTGCTGGCAATGACAATCAGCCATCTTCATAAGCCAGTGGACGCCACCACCTCGTCGCCCGATCAACTAGTCTGTTTTACCACGTCAGTTGTGTCTCACGTACTTAATTATTTATCTGATCCCCGGCTCACGACTTTTCTCTTCTCGCCCCAGGTCCTGACTTTGCGCGCCCCTATCGGATCCCACGCCTGCCTTCCTTCCGAGCTTCCACACCCCGCGTCGGCTCAGCTACACCGAGCAGAACAATTTACGCCCGCCACGTTATTGTTTGTGCTCGCCAATAAAATATTATTCGCCACAACCCCTGCTTGTCTGCATTTGGATCCCCTCTCGTCGCACACCCTAACACATGTAGCCCTAATTTGGTTTGAGAATGGTTGAGAAATTCACTTCACCGCAAAATACTGAAGTACTGTATGTTAAACTAACCCATGATACCTGCTTAAATTCCTTGATATGAATTACAGTGTATCACAAAAGTGAGTATACCCCTCGCATTTCTGCAGATATTTAAGTACCGTATTGGCCCGAATATAAGACGGCCCTGATTACAAGACGACCACCTCTTTTTCAAGACTCAAGTTTGAAATAAGACTTTTTGAACACCAAATTAATTTTTGTACAGAAAATAATTACAGTACATCCGAAACAAATGATTATACCAATATATTTGAGAGAAAAAGCATATTATTTTGCCTCATTCAAATCTTAATATCTGAACATTTAAATATGTAAACTAAAGTGCAATCACATTCGTAAATGAATGGCTTCTGGTTTATAAATAAATCACTTCCAGTTATTAGGTCTGATAAAGTGCAGACAAAGAATTCGGAATCTCCTATAAACCCCTCTAAAATATTAAATAACTTTACCACTGTAGACCAAATCGATGTAATTTCAATTATAATGTCCTCCAAACCATCAACGTGCCTCCTCGACCCAATCCCAACCAAACTTTTTAAAGAGACCCTGCCTCTAACTATTGACACTATCTTAAATATAATAAATACCTCATTAGTTACTGGCTACGTGCCGCAGTCCTTTAAATATGCAGTTATTAAACCGCTCTTGAAAAAACCTACTCTTGATCCTGATATTTTGGCCAATTATAGACCTATGTCTAACTTACCATTTCTCTCCAAAGTCCTTGAAAGAGTGGTAATTAAACAGCTCTGTCAGCACCTACAGGACAATAGTTTATTTGAACATTTTCAGTCTGGCTTTCGAGCTCATCATAGCACTGAAACCGCATTAGTTAAAGTAACTAATGACTTGTTACTTGCCGCTGACGTTGGATTAGTCTCGATACTGGTTCTGTTGGACCTGAGTGCAGCCTTTGACACAATCGACCATAATATCTGATTGCAAAGATTAGAATGTGACATAGGCATTAGAGGAGCAGCCCTCTGCTGGTTTAAATCATATTTATCTAATAGGTACCAGTTTGTCAATGTAAACCAGCAATCATCATCGTACTCTAGAGTTAGTTATGGTGTGCCGCAAGGATCGGTCCTCGGGCCCATCTTGTTTACGCTGTATATGCTTCCTCTAGGTAATATCATCAGAAAACATAGCATTAACTTTCATCGTTACGCTGACGACACACAACTGTATTTATCAATTAAACCTGAGCAGGTCAGGCAAGTAGAAAAACTAAGCGCCTGCGTCCGAGATATAAATACCTGGATGAGCACTAACTATCTTCTACTTAACCCTGAAAAGACAGAAGTCCTTATAATAGGCCCGAAAAGTGTGAGAGACTCTTTAGCTGGCCAGATAGTCACTCTGGACAATGTAAGTGTAGCCTCCAACGCCACAGTTAAAAACCTAGGAGTTTTATTTGACCCTGACTTATCGTTTAAAGCGCACATTAAACAAACCTGTAGAACGGCTTTCTTTCACCTGCGCAACATCGCCAAAATTAGAAATATTTTATCTAAAAGCGATGCAGAAAAATTAATTCACGCGTTCGTTACATCGAGATTGGATTACTGTAACTCCCTACTTGCAGCTTGTCCTAAAAGCTCTCTAAAAGGTCTTCAGCTAGTCCAAAACGCAGCAGCAAGACTTTTAACAGGAACCAATAGAAGAGAGCACATCACCCCTGTGCTCCAGGCACTTCACTGGCTTCCAGTCGAGTTTAGAATTAAATTTAAAATACTCCTTCTTACATTTAAGACCATTAATGGGTTGGGGCCATCTTATCTCACCGATGCTCTGGTTCCATACCGCCCCAACAGAACACTCCGATCTCAGAATGCAGGTCTACTGGTAGCTCCCAGGGTTTCTAAAAGTACTGTCGGAGCTAGAGCCTTTAGCCACCAAGCCCCTGTTTTATGGAATCAGCTTCCAGCTAGTATTAAAGAAGCCGAGACAGTCTGCACATTTAAGATTAGATTAAAAACGTTCCTATTCGACAAAGCTTATGGTTAGGCTAGTTGAAGTCGGAGTAGACTCACAGTTAAGTCTAAGCTGCACTAGAAGCTATAATGCTGGGGGCAGTACAGCCGCTGAGTTCTATCTCCTTTTCTTACTCTACCTACCACTTGTCTTACTTTATTTCTATTTTCCAATGTTAATATCTAGTTGTCTAGTCTCTTCATCACTAGTCACCCGGTGTCCCCTTTCCCCCCTCCCCTCTGGGGAGGGGCTATTTTTCAGCTGCAGCCTCCTGACTGTCCGGACCCCTGGCTGGATAGACGTCCTCGCTGCTACCCCCGTCTCATCTGACTTGAGGGACCTCTTCTTGCTCCTTTACTCCACTGTATTTTTACGGACTATAACTTCGCTTGCTAATTCCCATTAGCAGTTCTGGGGTTCCTGTCTATCCGTCCTGGGAGTGGATCTCTCCTGACTGTGGTACTCCCCAAGGTTTCTCATTTTTCTCCCAATTGACTCTGGAGTTTTTGGAGTTTTTCCTTGCCGGCATGGAGGGTCTTAAGGATAGGGGATACCCAGGACTTGAACTGTATCTATTCATCTTTGTTGCTTCATTTCTAATTGTGTATCATATTGCCTCTGTAAAGCCCTTTGAGACTTCTGTTGCGATTGAGGGCTATACAAATAAAATTGAATTGAATTGAATTGAATTGGTTTTTGAAATGTAAATAAACCAATCTATTGTGATAAAACAACAAAATTGCAATAACTGCATTAACCATCAAAGTGAAGTCTAACTGTAACTGTAGTCTTGAAACAAATCTGAATAAAGAAAAACATTGCAATAAAATAATGCAAACTGGTTAAACTAAAAAGAGTAGCTGAGATCTGTCATGACAGAACATCGCTTCAATGATATCTGGCGCCATCTAGCGTCGTGAATAGGGAGAGTAGCTGAGATCTGTCATGACAGAACATCGCTTCAATGATATCTGGCGCCATCTAGCGTTGCGAATGGGTATAATGTCTAGACCGCGGATATTAGAAAACCCCCTCTTTTTCAGTGTTATTTCAATGCAAAAAACACTGTCTTATATTTGGGCCAATACGGTATATCTTTTCTTGGGACAACACTGGCAAAATGACACTATGACACAATGAGAAGTAGTTTGTGTGCAGCTTATATAATAGAGTTAATTTATTTTCCCCTCAAAATAAGTCAAAATATAGCCATTAATATGTAAACCCCTGGCAACAAAAGTGAGTAGCCTACACCCCTTAGAAACTACGTACATCCCTAAATGTCCAAATTGAGTACTGCTTGTCATTTTGCCTCCAAAATGTCATGTGACTCGTTACAGGAGTGCTGTCAGCATTGCTGGAGAGATTGAAGAGGTGGGGGAAAGAAAGCCCACAAACAGTTTGCTGAAGACATGTCAATAAAGCACATGGATTACTAGAACCATGTCCTATGATCTGATGGCAAGATTTCTTTTGTACAGTCTTCCGAAGAGGCTTCCTCTTGGGGTGACAGCCATGCACACCAAATTGATGTAGAGTGCAGCCTATGGTCTGAGCACTAACAGGCTGACCCTCCCACCTCTTTAATTTCTGCAGCAATGCTGACAGCATTCCTGTAACGAGTCACAGGAATTTTGGAGGGAAAATGACAAGCAGTACTCAATTTGGACATTTAGGTATGTGCATTTTTTCATAGAGGTGTACTCACTTTTGTTGCCAGGGATTTGGATATTAATGGCTATATTTTGAGTTATTTTTGAGGGGAAAACAAATTAACTGTATTATACTGTATAAGCTGCATGCAAACTACTTTTCATTGTGTCAAAGTGTCATTTTGTCAGTGTTGTCCCATGAAACGATATACTTAAATATCTGCAAAAATGTGAGGGGTACACTGACTTTTGTGATACACTGTAACTGTGTATCAGTTTTGTTTGTATTTTTCAGATTCACTGAAGAGGCAGATATGGATGAACGCGTCAGAAAAATAAAACAGCATTTGCTGCTGTTGTGCAGAAGTGGCTACACTATGCCTCAGACCGCGTTGGTGGCAAAGTTTGCACCGAGGCTCGTCAGATTGAGGAGGAGGTTTAAGTTTGAAGTAAGTTCACTGAGCATTAGTAAAGTTTTCAATTGCTGTTAACTTTATTGTTCATGTATAATATTTCATTAGTCACCCTAGCTGTTTCTTCTGTCTGTGAATAAAGCAGGACCTTTAAATATGGGCATATTTGAAAGCATTAATAGCATCATTGTTGAAAATGAAGGAAAATATAACATTTATTAAGCATTGTTCAAATATTATCGATAATTGAAAAGATGTTTAGGTTTTGTAAGGATTTCAGCGTTGGAACAACATTATTCGAGGGTGCAAAAGTGATGACAAATCAACGTCAGGTGTCAACGTTGCTTCAACGGTATAAGATTGACAGCGGAATGCTGATTCAACATCTTTTCAATGTCTGCTATCTGGGAAGTTATCAAATAACGCGATGTTCAAGTGAGTCAAGGAGCTTCATTTAGAACAAAGTGGTTGTACTATTACCATTTTGCGGATCATATAAGCAAACACAACCTTTTTAACTTATTGGTTGCAGCTGACGGTGATAGACGTCCACTCCATTTGAACTGAGAGGACTGGCAGGGATCAATCAGTCATTCGCTGACATTGACAGGAAGAAACGTTCATTACTGAATGAACCAAAAAAAAAGAGGTGTGCATTTTCTGCAATTAATCTATCATTAAATTAATCTTATCCCCCCCCCCCCTTCATCGTCAGAAAAAAGCTTGTAATATGATCAGCCAATGAGTTAATAACAACAGTCATTGTCTGGTTCTTCATTGAATTGTGCGTGAGTGGGCTGATGGCTTTTGGCAGAAATGACGCACCTTGTGGTTTGATGGGGTGAGGGTGAATTTCTCTTTCACTGCTGTGCACATGTGTCGCATTCAGGGTCCTTTCATTAGTTTACCTAGAAAACATACCTCTAGATGTCAGTAACGTGCTGTAAATAATGTATGACCGTTTTTAGAGCCTTGTGCAGTTCAACACCTCCCCTCACACATACAAACAGTGGCGGACTTGGGAAATTTTGGGGCCTAAGGCAAACATATCCGGGGGCCCGCTTCATGGGTCAGGGGTTAAAAAGGTGAGAAGGGTGTGGAGGAAATATGTTCCGGTACACTAGGGCTGTCCTAAACGACAAATGTTCTCCTGATTAGTCAGCCGACTAGTTTTACGATTAGTCGACTAATGTAACAAGTTTCTTTCTTTCTTTTTTTTTTTTTTTTTTTAACTAATTGAGCAATGAAATTTTTGTTGACGCTTATTAATTCACAAAACCATTTTGGAACACTTCAATTCTTTATTAAAATACAAATAATCATGTAAATAACAATAATTAATCACAAATAAACAATGAGGTTAAATGCTGATAGCATTTACTATTGCAAAAGAATGAAAAGTAAACAGATTCAGAAAACTTACTTTGCTTTTCCAACATTATTCAAAACAATTCTTAAAAAGAAATTCTAGCATTATTATTATAGTATTACTACTATATACTGTATAATAGTAGTATCATAATAATTATTCATTGCAATTCATATTTGTCATAAAGAGTGTCATTTGAAAGCCATTCTTAGTGTAGAATCTGTATTCTTTAGTATTTACTCAACATATTATAATATTAATTCTGAAGTATGTGGGATTAACTCCAGAAATCGTTATTTATATGACGAACATGACATGCTTTTATTTTGAAATGTTCACCGGAGGTACGTTCGCTAAACTGCTAACCGAAAGCTTTACACTCCGTAAAAAAACACTCTTCGTCATTGCTTGTGGTGTCACTAATAGATTTAATTTTTAGCAAATGCTGTTAACCAGTTGTTGAGTGTTATTGTATGACTGATTGGAACTGTACTGCATTGTTTCGCCACAGGGTGTGCTGCCGTGTATTTTATGTTCGGTGAGAAGAAGAAGAAGAACGTTAAAAGAGGCATTAGCGGCCTCCGGCCTGTTCTCAACTTCTCCCTCACTGCACTTTGGCTCTCATGGAGAGCACTTTCGCTCATGTGTTCGAAATAAACGATAGCCGACGTGCAAAGTAGCAAGTGAGCTGTAAAAATAGCGAGCTTAGTGGGGTGAAAAACGCAGGAGAGCTAAGTGAAGCTAACGAACAGCTAAGCGGCGCTAAGCAATGCTAAACAGAGCTAAGCGAAGAAAACATTTTTTTGTTATACCCTAAGAAGTTTTTCAGTTATATTTATTTATATAGACAAACAATGTTCAGTGGTCAAATGTTTATTTTTTGCATTTATTGATAGTTAAGAGCATAAAATACATAATGATATTGACGGGGCATGGGGCCGATTAATAGGGGGCCTGCTTTGTTGGCGTGGCCATCAAAGCTGACCGAGTGAAATCTTAGACAAAGAGCTTTTTTCATTGAAAGTTCTTGTGAATAAATGCTTAAATCCTTAGATTCTTTATGAATATGGACGCAAAACTTCTCGATTCTTGGTTAAAAGTAAAAAAAAAACATGCAGTTAGCATTTATTTTATGTAAATATGTCGAAGTACGATGCTAGTCTGTTATTCAATGTGGCGGCCGCCATATGTAAACAGAGCTTTTCTGGTGAAAATTGTTGTGAATAAATGCTTAAATCCCTGATTTTTTTATAGATACGATGTAAAACAGTCTTCTTTCTTGGTTAAAAGCAAAAAAAAAAAAAAACGTGGGGTTAGCATTTATTTTACGTAAATATGTCAAAGCACGATGCTAGTCTATCCATCAATGTGGCGGCCGCCATATGTAAACAAAGCTTTTCCGGTGAAAATTCTTGTGAATGCTTAAATCCCTGAATTCTTCATAGATGTTGACGTAAAACAGTCTCGATTCTTGGTTAAAAGCAAAAAATAAATAAAAAAACATGCAGTTAGTATTTATTTTACGTAAATATGTCGAAGTACGATCCTAGTCTGTTAGTCAATTTGGCGGCTGCCTTATGTAAAAATAACACACAAAATTGTTGTGACTAAATGCTTAAATCCCTGAATTTTTCATTGAAATTGACGTAAAAGTCTAAGTTCTTGGTTAAAAGCAAAAAACGTGCAGTTAGCATTTATTTTACGTAAAAATGTTGAAGAATGATGCTAGTCTGTTGTACAATGTGGCAGCAGCCTTACAAAAAAACAGCCTTTTACGTTGAAAATGATTGTGCAAAAACAAAAAACATAATAATTACCTTGATTTGTCAAACAAATCACTCCTGATCAGAGGTGGCGCTAGACTTTTTCGTTGTCTGTCATTTTGACTGACAGTGTCATAAAAATCCGGTCATAATCTATTTTTACCCGTCACTTACATTTTTAAAATGATAATAATGACATATTCAAGAGTATTTAGTTTTCATTCATTTTTAATTAATATTCTGTCCGAACAAGCTTAACAAGAGGCAAACAGACAACGGAGTGCACCAATCAGCGACGGGCAGATGTGCCGTTAGCAAAGCGACGAGGGCAGGACGAGGGACTTGCGCGCGGAAGGTAACATACGAGGAGAACTGAGTTTATTCAACATGACTAGCGCGAGACAGACTGTTGTCAATGACTCGTGTCGATGTGTTTTAGCTCATTTAAAACTGAATTTACCGCGGATTGGAACATATTCTCGGCTCTCCCGTTCGCCATCCGTGTTATAGAAGAGACGACTTTCGGCGCGCAAGAGTGACGTTGCTCGTGAAGAACACGTCACGCAAATAAACAAATCTGATTTGTCCATTGATTTTGTACCTACTCGAGAGGCTGTGTCCCAGACTTTTCTCTCAGTGTTTGAAAAATACAGGCAGAACAGTCTGGCCGTGCCAGGCAAACACTCAGTTGCCTTGACATTTTTCCGAGTGAGCCAACGACGTCATGCATCAAGAGAGACAATAGCTAATTAATATGCTCACTCGCCACCCTGTGGTCTGGGGTGTGAATTGCAACCTGTCAAAATGACGGACGGACTTCAGTTTTTTCCGTCACCGTTTTAAAAAACCGTTCAACGACGGAAAATATTCGGTTAACGCGACCCCTGCTCCTGATAGAATCCTTCCTGTTTGTATGCGGTACAGCTTTCGTACTTTTTCAACATAAATCCGCCGTTGGATCGCTGCATGTGTCGCTGCGACCGACTGCGAATAACTGAAGTGGATTGTGGGATGGCCTCTTACTTGAAGGTGTGGTGAAGTGAAGGTGGAATCTGACCCGTCAATATCATTGTGAAGTCTACTGTATGTTAAGAGATTATTAACAAGTGTGTATTTTACAGTTTTTTCTCAATTGCTTTGGTACGTTTCTCAGATCAGAATTTAAATTCTAAAAACTACTTGTTCAATCCTCACATGTCGCACAATTAGCAAAACAACATGGATTACCTGCAAAAGCCAGTTTTTTGTGCAAAATACTCAGTCTATCGCTCAAAATTAAATTTCTGTGTCAATGAACATGTCAGTACTGTCAGAATGACAAGTCCTTGTTTCATTGTGTACAGACAAGACAGTCAAATTGCTTCGTCATGCTCTCAGTTGAACAGTTACTCTGGTGGAAGGCTATGATGCTGAAGATGGTCTACATAAGTGTTGATGAAAATTGCAAGTTACACCTTTGTGTGTGGGAGATTCATTGTAAGAGACTGGACAAAATTCAGTTTACACTTTGATCATACACTTGCCATCTCCATGTGGAGAAAAATTCTTCTGTGGGATTGGGGAATAGGGAGTATAGTGGTAGGAACTTCATTACCATTCTGTTGTGGGTTGCAAACCATTCTCTGATTATGTTGGCGTGGTGGAAACTCACATTGTCCCAAACTATTGCACATTTTGGCTGGCAGGTTAAAATAAGTTACGTAAAATAAGTGATGAAAATGCTCAGAAATAAGCACACACGTGTAGACATATTCTGACAACATGTTCATCCATTTTGCATGTAAAGGCTAATTCATTGAAGTAATGATTAGATGTTGTGGGTGGTGAGACTATTCAATAGAGACCCATGATAAACCGTTTTGACCATCATGGCAGATGCAACTGATAATGTAGGAAACAGCAAAGAATTGTACAAAATCATTTGCATGGATGCACAAAAACATCTGCAACTTGCTCAAAGGAATGAGAAACTGCTTTTTTGATGTGTACTAGTGATGCGATGTTGTGAGGATTGAACAAGTAGTTTTGAGAATTGCGTCTGATCTGAGAAACGTACCAAAGCAATTGAGAAAATATAATATATAATATAATATATGTTCAAAAATTGCAGTTTAAATTTGCTAATAAAATCCAGACATTTATTCTGGAAGTTTTTAAAATGTTTATTTAGTAATTTTTGAAAACGATGGTTCGAATTGAATGGTGTATAACCTGAACCAATACACATGAAAGTTAATATAAGTCAATACAGATTTATTTTGCATTGCTCATTCAGCATATCAATGAATTTGGTTCATTTTCGTGAGAAACGTCGCCCTGACCCCCGTTCACACAATCTATTGGGTCTTATTAATGTCCTGTCCTCAGAATATGTGTACATGCAGGTTATGCTGTAATATCATCCCTACCAATGTTGAGACCAAATCTATGCGCTTGATTATGTATATATATATATATATATATATATATGTGTGTGTGTATATGTATATATATATGTATATAAATAAAAGGGCTGTCAAACTATTAAAATTTTTAATCGAGTTAATCACAGTTTATAGATTAATTAATTAATCGCAATTCAAACCATCTCTTAAATATGCCCCATTTTTCTGTAAATTATTGTTGGAATGGAAAGGTAAGACAAGACGGATGTATACATTCAATATACTGTACATAAGTACTGTATTTTTTTATTATGAGAATAAATCCACAAGATGGCATTAACATTATAAACATTCTTTCTGTGAAAGGGATCCACAAATAGAAATACTTGTAATTCTTAAAAGATAAATGTGAGTACAAGTTATACTAATTTTGATAGTTTGTATATTGTGACAAAATATTGTCATCTAGTGTATTTTTTTGAGCTAAACGAAATGTTAGAATAGAGTTTGACCAAAGTCTGAGTATTGTTTTGCATAGCTATTTTGATCGGGAATGCCAGTTCTCTTTGCATTGAGCGCTTTTCTTTTTGTGAACCTTAATTATTTTTTTTTTTGAGAGATAGGAATATTATTTTTGTTGTGCTTTCACTAAATGATGGGAAGTTGGGAAACCATGACTGTCAGTGGTGGCTGCAAATGGTATATCTTCTCTGTGTTGTGTTCAATTCAGGGTGTTAAGAAAAAGCTAATCTCCTGTCATTCTTCCCCACATCGCTCGTCACAATAATTATAATTGTGTGGAAGAGATGCCAAAGCTTATACCAATAAATAGCGCTGCTCCAATGAATACCTGTGTCCACTCCACTCACTTGTCTCTGCCTCTTAGCCCTCATTATAAATAAAACGGTGCCATTGTAGTCTGTTTGTGGCCATGCGTGAGTGGGGCATTCCACGCATGCGTTAAATGCGTTATTTATTTTAACGTGATTAACTAGAAAAATTAATTACCGGCCATTAACGCGATAATTTTGACAGCCCTAATATATATAAATATACTGTATATTTGTACAAAAACAAAAGCCTGGGAATGAATGCTTTCATGTTGGCCTCATGGACTTCGATGCACTTTTTGGTCACATGTCTGAACATTTGAAAAGTGAAAATTATTATGGTAATATTCTTAGGAGAAAAACAGAATATATACACTGCTGGCCAAAAGTATTGGCACTCCTGCAATTCTGTCAGATAATGCTCAATTTCTCCCAGAAAATGATTGCAATTACAAATGCTTTGGGAGTAATATCTTCATTTATTTTGCTCGCAATGAAAAAACACAAAAAAGAATGAAAAAAAACAAAACATCATCATTTTACACAAAACTCCAAACATGGGCCAGACAAAAGTATTGGCAGCCTCGGTCTAATATTTGGTAGCACAACCTTTCGACAAAATAACTGCAAACAACCGCTTCCGGTATCCATCGATGTGTTTCTTACAATGCTCTGCTGGAATTTTAGAACATTCTTCTTTGGCCAACAGCTCCAGGTCTCTGAGATTTGAAGGGTGCCTTCTCCAAACTGCCATTTTTAGATCTCTCCACAAGCGATTTATGGGATTCAGGTCTGGACTCATTGCTGGCCACTTAAGAAGTCTCCAGTGCTTTCTATCAAAGCATTTTGTAGTGCTTTTTTGAAGTGTGTTTTGGGTCATTGTCCTGCTGGAAGACCCATTAACTCTGAGGGACATGCAGCTTTCTCACAGTGGGCCCTACGTTATGCTGCAAAATTTGTTGGTAGTCTTCAGACTTCATAATGCCATGCACACAGTTGAGCAGTCCAGTGCCAGAGTTAGCAAAGCAACCTCAAAACATCAGCCAACCTCCGCCATGTTTGACTGTGGGGACTGTGTTCTTTTCTTTTAAGGCCTTGTTTTTTTCCCATGTAAACTCTTTGTTGATGCCTTTTCCCAAAAAGCTCTACTTTTGTCTCATCTGACCAGAGAACATTCTTCCAAAACATTTTTGGCTGTCTCAGGTAGGTTTTGGCAAACTCCAGCCTGCCTTTTTTATGTCTCTGAGTCAGAAGTGAGGTCTTCCTGGGTATCCTACCGTAGAGTCCCTTTTCATTCAGACACCGACGGTTGATACTGTTGTACCCTCGGACTGCAGGACAGCTTGAACTTGTTTGGATGTTAGTCGAGTTTCTTTATCCACCATCCGCACAATCTTTCATTGAAATCGCTCGTCATTTTTTTCCCCGTCCACATCTAGGGAGGTTAGCCACAGTGCTATGGGCTTTACACTTATTGATGACACTGCATACGGTAGACACAGGAACATTCAGGTCTTTGGAGATGGACTTGTAGCCTTGAGATTGCCCATGCTTCCTCACAATTTTGCTTCTGAAGTACTTCGACAGTTCTTTGGTCTTCTGTCTTTTCTCAATGCGGTACACAGAAGGACACAGGACAGAGGTTGAGTCAACTTTAATCCATTTTAACTGCTGAAAGTGTGATTTAGTTATTGCCACAACCTGTTATGTGCCACAGGTAAGTAACAGGTACTGTTAATTACACAAATTAGAGAAGCATCACATGATTTTTCAAAGGGTGCCAATACTTTTGTCCGGCCCATTTTTGGAGTTTTGTGTAAAATGATAATGATTTAATTTTTTTAATCCATTCTCTTTTGTGTAGCAAAATAAATGAAGATATTAGTACCAAAGCATTTGTAATTGCGATCATTTTCTGGGAGAAATTGTGCACTATCTGATAGAATTGCAGGGGTGCCAATACTTTTGGCCACACTGTATGTGCACCTTGTATTTACATTCAAAAGGAATAAAGGTTTACAATTGCCTAAACACAACAAATATTTGACATCTATTTCAGGCTGAATTATTTTAACATAATGCAACATTTCTGAGACAATTTGGAAACCAAATTCTTACAAGATGAATGCTGTAAGAAATGAGTAACAAATTGCAACAAGTCAGACTCTGTGGTTAGAGTGAGTCAGAAAAAAACTGAAAATGATCTCGAGAAGGGCACCCCCCTACTCCCGATCCGGACGGCCCCTGTGCCTTCCACAGAACACTGATTTTCTATACTTACTTCTTTAATGTGGTCACCCTATCAAGAGGGGAAAAGAAGGCTTGGGCTTCAGCAGCGGTTGCACTACTTTCATGATCCGTCTTTCTTTGAAACCATTCAACGTTGACTCAATATGTCGTGTTTCTGACTACTCAGAGAAAGACAGGATGAATTATATGCCCTGATCTATCTGTGCAGTGGCACTCCATTCAAAATAAACTGTCTTTCACAGTAAAATGATATACAGTAAATTGTGTATGTGTCCAGTATACTATGAATTTTTAATGGCCGTTTCATTTACTAACATAAACAATCATCAACAGGCGACAGTTAAATTCAGAATCTAAAAACTAAATGTAAAAACCTTTACAGTTCCACTGTGGTTTTAAGCCGCATGAAGAGTCTTTTCTTGGACCTCTGCTGCAACAGGAAATAATAACTGTAGCGGTCTACTTGGCTCAAGGCCTCTAAACATACACGCAAGGCATATTTCCAGCCTTTTGTGTGGTTGTATTATAAGCCACTTTGCAACGGAAGAATAGCTGTATGGTGTACATTGGATTTTTGTTGTAAGATAAGAAACTATCCATATGAAGATTCACTTGCTTTGGTCTCTGCCAACTTATTTCCAATAGACACACTCAATTATGAGTGTACTCAACAATTCTAGTGAATGAGATCACATGACCTATGAGGTGTAAAATTCGAGGAAAACAGTCTTCTAACATTCAAGTAAAATAATCATCGGAGATTGTCTTTTAATAACATTGCCCTTAATGACGGCGTGTGACATTTGAAGTTTTTACGAAATGTACCCAGGCTCAGATGATTGTCTTTGTAAAATATAGTGTAGAACAGGGGTCGAGAACCTTTTTGGCTGAGAGAGCAATATGTTTAAAAATAAAAATACAAGTAATGTGTGCATTTTGTGTAATTTCAACACTTTTAAAGTACAATAAGTCTCTGAATTATTTTGAATAACATTGTTATGCTGTTGCTAATCAATGATGATTACTTCCGGTGCTGCATGGTTTTGCTGATTCAATTCAATTCAATTAGATTTTATTTGTATAGACCCCAATCATGTGACATCACAACTCCGCCCCCCTGACTGGTGCCGCCATATTGTCCGTCAGCTCATCGTGTTTACATATTACCGCTACGTACATTCCTCCAATTACTGAGTGTTTTTCTGCTTGTCTGAAGGCCCAAGTACACTGCATGCGTGATCGTTGCGTTTCCGGTCCGACTCCGGTAAAAAATAGCGCCAGAGCCAATCCGTTCCCATTATATATATATTATATTATATCAGTGCTCCGGCTTGACTGCGAACCACCTCCGGCGTGCCGCATGCCGGCCGGATGGTATAGGCTATTTTCTATTTTTGCCGGACACGCATCCGGCAAAATGGGCGGAGCTGGGCCTGGACGTAACAACCCAGGTGCCTAATCACGGTTTAAACACGAGCGAAGATGGATGATGAGCGCTTCATCATGGAGGTGGAAACCCACAAAATCATTTATGATGCAGCAGATCCTTTCTATAAGGACAATATAAAAAAGGAAGCTGCAAGGTGTCCTATTATGTGTGTTTTTCTGTCCTGATCTCATCATGATGCAGTCATGTCTGTCTCTTAATTCCAGATTAACTAAAATATCAATATGCAAAGAAAATATGTGCTCTCTCTCTGCTTCTCTGATGAGTATAGACTCTGTGTGTTTTTCGTTGTTTTAAATGGCACATTATCGCGCGCAATCACGCGAGAGCTCACGGGGGGGACGAGGTTGGCGGACCGCAGCCGTGCAGCAGCCGGTATGATTTGCCTGTTTTTGCCGGACTGCATGGCACGCAGGCAACACTGAACCGGACCGGAAACGCAACGATCACGCATGCAGTGTACTTGGGCCTTAAGGAATCACCGCCTAGTAAACAAACCCAAAAACCTTCCTGACAATCGTTAACATTGATTAATCAAAATGGTGAAGGCATGTGTGGTTGGTTGCAGTAACAGAGAAGATAAACGGTCATTTTAGTAGTTTCTGTGTGCCCGTTGTTAAATCTCGAAAGCAGCACGGTTTGTTTATCTCGGTCCATGATGCGTTTGTGTCGACAGCCGTTAGCGAAGAAAACATCAATATGATTCCAACACGATCGCAGACATCATCAGACGGAGACTACGAAGCTCGTCGCCACGGTCGCGCAGCAAGAAGGTGAGCGCAACAACAGGTGTTGTGCCGAAAAATAGCCGCCCTGCGTGAAATGTCCCCCCTGACGGGAGCCCCCACACGGAAACGACTTTCTTGTACCGTGAATATGTATTATTTTACTCTGCTTGAACTAATAAATGTCATACCTGTGTGATTGTCATTGGGATATGGTCGTGAAAACCTGTAGGCTAATGCATTTCTGTTCAAAGATGGTTATGTGGCCCAGTCCACCATTTGTTACTAAAATACAGTACTAATATTTTGTGTAATTTAATTATTTAAAACTGATCTTACAGTCGTAAATCCATTACTGTAATACATCCATGAAAACATTTGATGTTTTCACGTCAATAAAGCGTTATAAATAAGCGCTCCCGTCAGGGGAGGACATACCACGCGGGGCAGCTATTTTTCGGCACACACCGGCCCATTGTCGATCAAGTTTCATTTTACAATCGTGACAACGGTGACGCTCAGCTGGCCAAATGTCGGTTTATATTCGGGCCGGCCCCGATTTTGGGTACCCGACTCCTCATCGTGACATAAACTGGAGTATGATTGGAAATTTTGTGGTCTCAGAACGAGCTCTGACGCACAAGATGGGACCGGACGGGAGGAAACATCGGTTTGGGCATCAAATATGGATCTGGCGACTGGATCGACCGAAGCTTTTCCAAATAACGGCTTTCATGCAACTCATCCAATGAGTTTACAGCGTCTGAAAGCACCGGGGCTTCCATAATTTGGAAGTGAATCCACCTTTAGAAACTACGATCAATGACAATACGGACACACAATGACGGACAATATGGCGGTACAATACAGCGATCACGTGATTGTGTGACACAACACGGTTGTCTCAAAGGGTTTTGCAAAGCCAATATGATACACAGTCAGAAACAGCAGATGAAATAAATGAAGATGAAATAAATAAAGTTCAAGTCCTGGGCATCCCCCATCCTTAGACCCTCCTTGTCAGCAAGGAAAAACTCCAAAAACTCTTTGGGAGAAAGTGAGAAACCTTGGGGAGTACCACAGTCAGGAGAGATCCACTCCCAGGACGGATAGACAGGAATGTACCAGAACTGCCAATGGGAATTAGCAGATGGAGTAACAGTTTGTAAAGAAGCAATTGAGTAAGGGAACAAGAAGAGGTCCATTTAGCCAGATGAGACGGGGGAGCAACGAGGACGTCCATCCAGCCAGGGGTCCGGATAGTCTGGAGGCTGCAGCTGAAAAATAGCCCCTCCCCCTGATGGTTTTGTAGTCTGCTTACATCATCAGCTTACGCTTGTCATCTTCTCAAAAGGGTTTCGAAGATTTCTAAAAACAAACGCGGAAAACGAAACGAAAAACGACAGAAGTTTACTTCACACACATGCGCACATCGGCCGCTATTTTTCTGAGCAAAATACGGCAACCCCACTTGAACAGTGTCTCTGCCTCATCTGTTTTGCCTATGCGATAGACGGACGGATGGACGGACGGACAGACAGACACAACGACATGTATGTTTGCCACTTCCCCACTAAAATTACTGCGAACCGGCTTTCTAGTCGCCGGTTGTAGTATATGGACTATGTGTCCAATGATCACCCAGGCTCATGCAGCCAATGGCATAGGAGTTGGGGGGTATCTAACGTAGCACAACTAGGTTGCTACTTGATAATATCTAGTGTGAAGTACGCGAGTCTTGTCGGAGCATTAAAAAAGTCAACATACACCCCAAAAGTCACGTCTGCTCATTACTGCATGTATGACCGGTGACCGTCACCGTTTCGCGCAATGCGCAAAGGAGTATAACGAAACTTTTTTAAAATTATTATTATTTTTTTAATAATTAAAGATTTGTCTGCGAGTTAGATGCAGCCGTCAAAAGAGCCAGATCTGGCTAGCGAGCCATAGGTTCCCGACCCCTGGTGTAGGGTGTAACAATGCTTTGATATGTATTAAAATATCGAATGGTTAAGCACGATCAAATCAAAAATGATCGAAATGCAAAATATCCTTTATCGCCATTACTGTTGCATCGATACCATTTTTTGCCTGCTAATTCTCCCATCCTGCTGTAGGCTATAAGCCGATGCCTATACTATATGGAGGTTGTAAGCAAAGAAAAAACACCCGTACAACAAAAAAATCACTTGTAAATGGAAAAAAAAAACACTTGTAGAATTTTTTTTATATTGTGTTTTTTTCATGTTTATTTCACAATGCAAAATTTGGAAATACAAGTTTTTTTTTTGTTATACAAGTTAAAATGAGTCATTTTACAGGTATGTTTTTATTTTAACACTAGGTTACGGGTATCTTTTTTGGCTCATAAAACTCGACAAGAATGTGACAAAACTTGTGCACTTGTAATTAGTAATTTTTAACCCGTAGTGAAGAAAAAACACCTGTAGAACAAAAAAATCACTTGTAATTGGAAAAAAAAACACTTGTAGAATTTATTTTTTACATTGTGTTTTTTTTTTCATGTTTATTACACAACGCAAAATTTGGAAATACAAGTGTTTTTTAGTTAAAATTGGTCATTTTACTGGGATAATTTTGATTTTACAACCTCACTTCTTTTGGCACTATTCTATCTCCATAATACTGTACCAATACAACGTTTTTGAATGCATATACAGGTAATCCTCGGGTTATGAATGAGTTACGCTGGTGACGTTACCCGAATTAACCCCTTCAGGAACCCTAAATAGCCCCTCAAAATTCTAGCTAGACAGCTAGCTAAGCTCCAAAATGACGATGACAGACGTCAGTGTGGTTTGCTGACTTTATTTAGCTGCTCATGACATCAACACTCGCAGAATGAAACTAAAATAAAAATGAAAATTGAATCCGTTTCATCTTCAATAACTAGCTGCTGATACAGAAATAACAATCCACACAAACGATTACCGTGTATCAGTTAATGTCCACAAGTCATCAAAAACAATCATATAAACTCGCCCCAAGTATTTGACCACAATTGAAAATGCACAATAAACAGTACAAAAGGTGTTATATACAGGTGTTGCCTCCATGGATGCTTCACAAGCAACAACTGTGCACGCAGGTTAACAGGCTTTCCCCTGTCTCTCACTAGGCAGCGGTACTACCGTGGAACAAATGCCCTCTTCCTCGTGCGTGCGCGTGCCCCTGTGCTCTTCTTCGTGTGCGCAAATGCGTTCTTCATGTGAACATGCGCTCTTACTCGCGTACCATTATTACAACCTGCTCTACGCTTCCTATGTCAAGATAAAAGCATGCATCACAAAACAAAAGTCAACTTAGAAAAACAAAAAAAACAAAATGAGACTCCGTCGTCCTGAAGTCGAAACTACGTAAATCAGGTATGTTGTAACCTGGGAACTACCTGTACATGGCTTGTTCAGACATTGCTAAACTCATTGGCTGATAATAATAAACTAATTGGTGGGAGAGTGGATCTTGGCCAGAAGATGAACAAATTTTATTTTTTTGCCTCATTGTCTGCCATTGACAGTGCTACATGTCCAATCCATTTGAGGTGGGAGGGGTGTCAGCGATTGATTGTTCAACCTCTCACTTCAAATGGACTAGACATATACTAGTGATAAACTCACAGCAGAAGAATGATTGGATGCCACACGGGTGGACATCTGAGCTCATTTTAGGAAGGGCGACAAGCGACAAGGGTGGCATATGTACGTAGCTGGCGGCCATCTTGAGTAGGGCGACAAGCGATTTGAAGCTAGATCTCTAAAAGTACATATTGCGCAGCCTCGGCACATTATTATTATTATTATTATTTTTTTTTTTTTTTAAACAAAAAATCGTTTTCAATTAAATGTCTGAAATGTAAAATGGTCAAAAACGTCAACATTTCTTTGTATTTTTTTTAAATTGTTTTTGGAGAAATGTAACTAATTTTGTGAAATGTGTAGATATTGTATTTAGTCGATCATAGGCCCTTGAATCAAATCCTTACGAAAGACTTTGTAAATTCTGAAAAATCATATCGATATCGTCATAAATTTGATGATTTACACTAAATTGACCAGTTTTTGTCAGGTGTTTTATAGATTTGATTATTTCTTTTCTCTACTTGAACTCAATGGAATATTTATTCCATTGTACTTTTTTCCCCTCTGACTGATCCCTTTCAACATTGAGATCCATCTGATGCCGTGGAAGCTCTCTGCAGTTTCTGCTGTCAGATGTAAGTACAAAAATGTCTGTGAAAGACTTCTAGAAAAACTGAACTTTACTTGAGATGAGTGAGACACTTACTTCCCTTCTCATTGTTTTCATCAAACAAAATTATATTTGACTTTTTATATTCAGAGTTTGAGATGTTACTTGTAAGCTTAATAAAAGGTTTATGATGGTGACAATTTGAATGCATTCTTTCCAAAATTAAAATGATCTACATTAGAGGTGCAATTTCTGAAAGCTTTGTTTTGCTGATAAATATAGGACATTTTATGACTTACTTAGGTAATCAAAGAGCGCTGTGGCATCACATTATTGTCACGGTTTCACACCTTTTGCTCACAACACAAAAGACAATTTGGTGTATGAAGGGGTTGGCAGTCACCATAACACAATGGGCAAGACCCAAAGTGTTTCACAATCACATCAAGCATCAATGAAGAACACATACGACAGTGGGAGATATTAGTGCACAAGGTAAGGTTCTCCGTCTCATTTTCCACAAGCGACTAATCAATCAGTTTATTATTGTGACAGTGAGACCTGCTTTTGATGTGACTTTCACTTGTAACTACATAAAAGATTCCTAAACAGTTTGTGTTTGCTTTTCCATGCAGAAAAAAAAACCCAGTATATATAAGGAACATATTTATAAATTATGATATTCAATGTATCTGGAAAAACAAATTTTAAAAAATTCTTTATCCATATTTAGAAATAAGAAATGGGTGAAAGTTTTTTTTTTTTTTTTTAACGAATGATGACAATATTTTTCAATACAATGTAGTTTTACAACAACAGCAAAAAAAAATTCTCGTAGTATTAAAGTGTTTTTATTGTGATACAGCAGTGCATTGTAGCAAATGGAAATGGTTGACTTTATATTTGCCATTACCGTAGTTGTATTCAAAAGAATGGTCGGTTATATTATTTTTATTTGTCTTATTGAATGACAATTAAAATAAAAATGACACACAAATGCTATATAGTCACTTTTCTTTTATTCTTTTTATTTTAGGCTCATCAATAAGCAAAGTGATCTTACATTCTATCCATCTGTTAGTTGAATTCCTGTTCTGTAATTCAATTGTATGTAAGCAAAACTATAAACTCAACTGGAACTTTTTTCATCATTATAACCAGAATTATAATCTATAATAAAGTGTATTAGAAACTCATGTAGAATTTCTCTTTGGAATTAGAATTATTAAAAATTAGGTGTATTAAAGCCGTACAATTATGTACAGAGCCATTAAGCAATGTAAGAATAGATGCAGTGCAACGGTAACGAATAATGAAAGCTACACAATCGATGCAGAGTTTTGTCTAGCGATATAATGTGATCTGTAGTGCAGTGATTATAATAAGAGCAAACAATGTGGTCATAACGCAAAATCAAATGACAGTGATATGAAGTACTGACCAAGAATTGATATGTAACATATGTAAAAAATGAGAGTACAACTGTGAACATGGTACAATAGTACTGTTAAAACAGATGAGTAAAAAGTGGCAAAAGATTAGCCGTGGAGTTACAAGTCAACTGCATAAAACGTAAATGTCATAAAGGTTTGTTTTTTGTTTTTTTTTTCTTTGCTCAGGATACTCCTGCAAAGTGTATTGCAATTTTAATGTTTTTATGAGAGTAAAAATTGGCCAAAGGTTAGTAGTGTAATTACAAGTCAACTTCACAAAACGTAAATGCCAAAGTTTTTTTTTTTGGGATACTCCTGCGAGATGTATTGTGATTTTAATATAATTTTTTAATAATAATAATAATAATATTTTTTATTATTAATGGCAAAAAAAGTTTTTTTTTTTTTTTTTTTTTGGGGGGGGGGGGGTCTATATATAACACGGAGTACACGGGGGAGTCAATATGTGATGTTCGCATTTACAAAAATACCCTCTTCGTTTGTCTTTACACTATACAAAAATATAATTCAGCCAATCTGAGATGGCGGGTGAAAATAAGAATTTGGGCCAATAGTTAAGGTACAGTAAATACAATAAATTATTCTGATGATGATTAGTATTCATTTCTGTATTCTCGGTATTGTTAGTATTTATAATAGGCAATCCATCATTAAAAATGTTGCAAATGTGAACTATACAAAAAGTAATATTTGCAGTTACCCCTTTCAGGGATAGTGGTCACTACGGTTGACATCTAGTCAAAAGTTAACATTTAAGACAAAGTGACTATTTTTGCCCGCCCCCCCAAAAAAAAGGCAGGGCAAGGCATGGTAAATTTATTTATATAGCACAATTCAACACAAGGCAATTCAAAGTGCTTTACATCACATGAAGATCATAAAAATCACACTAAATCAATAGAACGTAAAGACAAAGACAATCAAAACAGGAAATTATATATGAAAAAAATCGAATTTAAACACGAAAAAAAAAAAAAAACTACATCTACTACTAATAATAATTGAAATCACCAATGAAGATAAAGCACAAGAGGAATAGAAACCAAATAGATTGAAATATATAGACAGTTATGGATATGCTGTGCTAAACAAAAGCGTTTTTAGCCCTGATTTAAAGGTTCTAACATTTTGAGCATACTTCAGACCTTCAGGTAACTTGTTCCAGTGGTGAGGAGCATAATAACTAAATGCTACCTCATCCTGCTTGGTTCTTGTTCTTGGAACATACAGGAGACCGGTCCCAGACGACCTTAGGGGTCTTGATGTTTCATAGGAATCTAACAAATCAAGCATGTATTTTGGTCCAAGGCGATTAAGAGCTTTGTAGACGAGCAGTAGTATTTTATAGTCTATCCTTTGACTCACTGGAAGCCAGTGTAACGTTTTCAAAACCGGTGTAATGTGGTCCGGTTTCCTTGTATTTGTGAGGACTCTGGCTGCAGCATTCTGTACTAGCTGCAGCTTCCTGACTGATTTTTTTATCAAGACCTGTAAATATACCGTTGCAATAGTCCAATCTGCTGAAAATGAATGCATGCATAAGTTTTTCCATGTCTTGAAAACTTTGAAACATTAGTAATTATTTTTCAAAAATGATTTTGTAATTATGAAGTTATATAGGTACTGTTAGTAAAAACTAAATGAAAATAAAATGAATAAAAAAACTCTAAAGAAACTCTAAAGTTTTTTTTTTTCCCCCCATCTTATTTAACTCGTTGCATACCATTCATGGCGATAGATTTCCAATTCATTTAAAGCGGCAAGACTGTGAATGCTCATATTTCAGTGCCATTGACGGCGCTAGGCGTCCAATTCATTGTGACTGGGAAGGGAGACAGAATATCTCTCCCAGTCAAAATGGATTGTACGTCTACTGTCGTCAATGGCAGCCAAGGAGTTATACAAGAGTTACAAGAGAAAAAAAAATCAGAATTTGTGCATGAAAGGGTTTAAATCATGTTACATGTGGCTTAATTAATTTCAAAGTTGTTTATTGATAAAGCACCTACAATGATTGAAATTTAAAAAACTGAGTAGAATCCATCTCATTAATAACTGCGGGTAATAATGGACTACAAATTGCACAACACATAGGTTGCAAATCATATGGTGCAAATCATAGATGTGTATGTTGAATATTTCCTGTCATCCTGTCGCAAGCTGGCAGTCCACCTCAGGTGGGTTTCGAGCTGAGGTGAGAACAGGAAAGAGTGCTTCACTACATGTGCAAGTTTGTTTCAATGTGTGTTAATTTCCCAAAGTCAAACATGAGAGAGTATTTTTAAACATTTTGAAAATGAAGCCACTTCAAATTAAAACATTACGGCGTGTGTTGTCGATGTTGGACAAAAGTCCTATTTTCGAACATGTAACTAAGATTTCTGGATGTACACAAAGGCCTATTTGTGTCAAATTTGCAGTTTCCTAAAACAACGCTGCACATTTTAGAGTGGCCTTTTATTGTGGGCAGCCTAAGGCACATCTTTTTAATGATCATATTGTCTAGATTTTTTGCCACGTGCTGATTGTCCAGGCAATGGGACTATCAGTCATAGACATTAATTAAAAAAAAATTTTTTTTTTAGGTTTTAATTCCTGCCCAAAAAGCCTAGAGAAATGGGAGAAATTGTTTCACACTTACGACTTTTAATATATTAAAATATTTGTTTTGGAATTAGCCTAGACAATAAACATTTTGTAAGCTAAATTATCTTTATTATCTTTATTTAATCAAGTTTAGTCAATAAACCTATGAGTTTGGAAAAACTTTAAATTTAGGGCGTTTAAAATTGTTTATCTTACTCGTGGTTTAAGTATTCACATTAAATATATTACACTCTATTAGTTTTGCTTAATGCATTAAAATTTTAAAAGTTGAAAATGAATAAAACTGAGAATAATTAGAGAATAATTCCATGACAAGAAAATGAATGAGTTGTAATTCAGCAGCTTTAATGATTAAAACATTTGTAGACTCCATATAAAATACTTAATTTAAAAATGTATTTTTTTATTTACAAGAAACCATTCAACTAATTACAGTTCAGTGGTACCTCTACTTACGAAATTAATTGATTTTGGAAGTAGTTTCGTAACTTGAAAATTCTGTAAGTAGAGACGAGTGTTCCATGTAAATGCCCTAATCGGTTCCAACTGCCCGAAAATTCAGACATAAATCTTTTGTAATGCATAAAAATGCATCAAAACATTTAACAAATACATGTTACAATTAGATTATTGCAAAATTAACATAAAATCTGAGTTGTGCATTATGTAACAAAAACAAAAATGTTAACACTCATGTAAAGCTGTCGGAACTCGAAGGACGAATGAAGACGATGCTGGGATACACAAATACACATACAGTTGAAGTCTCTCTTAGCCAATTGGAAGTACAGTGGGGCAAATAAGTATTTAGTCAACCACGAATTGTGCAAGTTCTCACACTTGAAAATATTAGAGAGGCCTGTAATTGTCAACATGGATAAACCTCAACCATGAGAGACAGAATGTGGAAAAAAAACAGAAAATCACATTGTTTGATTTTTAAACAATTTATTTGCAAATCATGGTTGAAAATAAGTATTTGGTCAATACCAAAAGTTCATCTCAATACTTTGTTATGTACCCTTTGTTGGCAATGACAGAGGCCAAACGTTTTCTGTAACTCTTCACAAGCTTTTCACACACTGTTGCTGGTATTTTGGCCCATTCCTCCATGCAGATTTCCTCTAGAGCAATGATGTTTTGGGGCTGTCGTTGGGCAACACGGACTTTCAACTCCCTCCACAGATTTTCTATGGGGTTGAGATCTGGAGACTAGCTAGGCCACTCCAGGACCTTGAAATGCTTCTTACGAAGCCATTCCTTTGTTGCCCTGGCTGCGTGTTTGGGATCATTGTCATGCTGAAAGACCCAGCCACGTCTCATCTTCAATGGCCTTGCTGATGGAAGGAGATTTTCACTGAAAATCTCTCGATACATGGCCCCATTCATTCTTTCCTTTACACAGATTGGTCGTCCTGGTCCCTTTGCAGAAAATTAGGCCCAAAGCATGATGTTTCCACCCCCATGCTTCACAGTGGGTATGGTGTTCTTCGGATGCAATTCAGTATTCTTTCTCCTCCAAACACGAGAACCTGCGTTTCTACCAAAAATTTCTATTTTGGTTTCATCTGACCATAACACATTCCCCCGGTCCTCTTTTGGATCATCCAAATGCTCACTAGCGAACTGCAGACTGGCCTAGACGTGAACTGGCTTCAGCAGGAGGACACGTCTGGCAGTGCAGGATTTGAGTCCCTGGCGGCGCATTGTGATACTGATGGTAGCCTTTGTTACTGTGGTCCCAGCTCTCTGTAGGTCATTCACTAGGTCCCCCCGTGTGGTTCTGGGATTTTTGCTCACCGTTCATGTCATCATTTTGAAGCCACGGGGTGAAATCTTGCATGGAGCCCCAGCTCGAGGGAGATTATCAATGGTCTTGTATGTCTTCCATTTTCTAGTAATTGCTCACACAGTTGATTTCTTTACACCAAGCGTTTTACCTATTGCAGATTCAGTCTTCCCAGTCTGGTGCAGGTCTACAATTTTGTAGACCTTTGACAGCTCTTTGGTCTTGGCCATAGTGGAGTTTGGAGTGTGACTGACTGAGGTTGTGGACAGGTGTCTTTTATACCGATAATGAGTTAAAACAGGTGCCATTAATACAAGTGGAGCCTCGTTAGACCTTGTTAGAAGAACTTAGACCTCTTTGACAGTCAGAAATCTTGCTTGTTTGTACGTGACCAAATACTTATTTTCCACTCTAATTTGGAAATAAATTCTTTAAAAATCAAACAATGTGATTTTCAGTTTTTTCCCCACATTCTGTTTCTCATGGTTGAGGTACACCCATGTTGACAATTACAGGCCTCTTTAATCTTTTCAAGTAGAACTTGCACAATTGGTTGTTGACTAAATACTTATTTGCCCCTCTGTATATTGCATTCAGTAAACTCTGAGAGCTGCTAGTACCAACCTGTATTTTTGCCTTTTCGTATGCTGAAATGTATTTCGTAACAAGAGGCAATATTTTACCGTTGAGTTGTGTCTTAACCGGAAAATTCTGGATGTAGAGACATTTGTAAGTAGAAGTACCACTGTATTTAATCACATATAGTAGTCATTTGAAATGTTTCAAATAAGAATTGAAATAAACGTAAAACTCAAGATAGACAAAATGAGTCTATGCATGTTTAAAATTTTAGTAAAAAATTAATAAATTTACCAAATATAAAAATGTATAATAAAAGGCAAGGCACATTTATTTGTAAACAATTCAACACAAGGCAATTCATAGTGCTTTACATCACATGAAGATCCACAAACAGATAAAACGATTTGTAAAAATCACATCAAATCATCAAGGGAATTAGAAAATGATAATAATTGAAAGTGGGAATAAAACAAATAAATGAATAAAAGAACTTGAAAAATATTGACAGTTATGAACATGATGAGGTAAACAATCGTGTTTTTAGCCTTGATTTAAAGGACC
This sequence comes from Corythoichthys intestinalis, assembly GCF_030265065.1. Classification (NCBI taxonomy): domain Eukaryota; kingdom Metazoa; phylum Chordata; class Actinopteri; order Syngnathiformes; family Syngnathidae; genus Corythoichthys; species Corythoichthys intestinalis. The sequence goes on from NC_080401.1 coordinate 42,390,668, forward strand.
TAACAGTTTAATCACACAACTTTCAGGTAATTTGTTCCAGCGGTGAGGAGCATAGTAACTAAATGTTGCCCCACCCTGCTTGGTCCTTGTTCTTTAAACATACAGCAGACCAGTTCCAGACGATCTTGGGGGTCTAGATGCTTCACAGGGGTAGGACAAATCAAGCATGTATTTTGGTCCAAGGTCATAAAGTGTTTTGTAGACAAGCAGTAGTATTTTATAGTCTATCCTTTGACTCACTGGAAGCCATTGTAAGGATTTCATAACCGGTGTAATATGGTCCAGTTTATAAAGTGTTTTGTAGACAAGCAGTAGTATTTTATAGTCTATCCTTTGACTCACTGGAAGCCATTGTAAGGATTTCATAACTGGTGTAATATGGTCCAGTTTCCTTGTATTTGTAAGGACTCTGGCAGCAGCATTCTGTACTAGCTGCAGCTGATATATATATATTTTTTTTATTAAGCCCTGTAAATATACCGTTGCAATAGTCCAATCTACTAATAATAAATTCATGCATAAGTTTTTCTATGTCATGTTTAGACAGAATCCCCTTAATTTTGGCTATATTTTAGGTGGTAATAGGCAGATTTAGTGATGAACTTGAGATGGCTGTCAAATTTTAGGTCTGAATCAATAATTACGATTTCTGACTTGTTTTGTAGCTGTAAGTGACGTTGTGCAAAGGTGCGTGCTGATCTTTGACCTTTCCTTTTTTGGCCCAAAAATCACCTCTGTCTTCCCCGGATTTAGCTGGAGAAAATTCTGGCACATCCATTCATTGATTTGATGAATGCATTTACTCAGGGAGACTAAGGGACTATAATCCCGTGGGGACACAGAAATGTAGAGTTGTGTGACATCTGCATTGGTCTGATTGGAGATGTCATACTGTTCCATGATCTGAGCTAGAGAAAGCTATACTGTACTACTGTATACTGTAAATGTGTAAAATGTAAATACATAAATAACATTCTAAATATGTGAAAATGTATTTTACCAAATTTTTATTTTATTCACAATGAATCAAGTTACCAGTTATATTAACTCATTCACTGCCATTGACATTGATAAACATCAAATCTAATTCAACTGAGATAGCTGCAATTAAAGGCTGATTTATGCTTCTGCGTTCCGGTGACCGCGGAGCGACGGCGTAGACCAGGGATCGGGAACCTTATTGGCTGAGAGAGCCATGAACGCCACATATTTTTAAATGTAATTCCCTGAGAGTCATACAAAATTTTTAAAACTAAACACAACAAACAAAAAATAATATGTGCATTTCATGTAATTTCAACACTTATAAAGTACAATAAGGTTCTGAATTCTTTTTGATAACATTGTTATGCTGTTGGTAATCGATAAGTATTTCTTACCATTAATACGACTTCGGGTGCTGGATGGTTTTGCTGATGGCTTTGTAGTATGGTTGATACGTGGTGGGGTTAAGCTTCCTGCAGCCGTTGAGAAACTTAGAACGTGTCTCTTCACGTGTTCACGAAGAACCGCCACTAATTCTGTTTTTCCCCACCACGCACGGAGCACCATTAGTGCACACAGAAACAGGTTTATCCATCGGTACTAGATTTTTTTCTTCAGCGAACTCAGTGAAGGACTTGAATAAATCCTCCCCTCTTGTTGTTTCTTTCATAGTCAAAACCTTGCAATCACACTGAACTGGGATAAATTGCTTACACTGTTGACTCATCCAAAGCGAGAGAAAAAAACGGTGACGCGTTTATGTCCTTATGTCCTGCTGAAAAGTACGATACTCCTCGTCTTTTTTTTTTTTTTTTTTGCCATCTTCTTAAAAGGGTTTCTAAAATTAGATGACAACGCGGAAAACGAAACTGAAAATGAGGGAAGTTTACTTGATCTCACGCACATGCACACATCGGCCGCTTTTTTCGACAGCAAAATACGGCACTTGAACAGTGTCTCTGCCTTATCTGTGTTGCATATGTGATTGATAGATAGATAACACAACGATACGTATGTTTGCCACTTTCCCACTAAAATTACTGCGAATCGGCTTTCTAGTCGCAGGGGACCGTTGCCTTTTCGCGCAATGCGCAAAAGGAGTATAACGAAACTTTATTTCATTTTTCAAATAATCAAAGATTTGTCTGCGATGCAGATGCAGCCGTCAAAAGAGCCAGATCTGGCTCGCGAGCCATAGGTTCCCGACCCCCTGGTGTATACCCTACGCCGTCATTGCGCATTCAAAGTTCTGCGTCAAGGAAACGCGTTGCTCTGTAATTCAACGCCATGCCACTAGAGGGGTGTGGCTTTGTCTTTGTACGGTTGGGGGACTCTCATCGAATACCTTTAGTTTTCTTCTGGTCATTAACACCAATGGCAACGGAGATGGACCGTGTGTATTTGCAGCTGCAGCTAATCATTATTGAACAACAAATCTTGATAATAGAAATGTTGAAACGTAGGCGAAACCGAATACCTTTGCGAATGTTTGAAAACGGCATTGTTGTGCTGAACCGGAAACAAAATTCCCAGCGGACCAATCACAGTCCTTTGATGTTCACGTCACGCGCATTGACGTGATGCGTAGTCAGGATTTTTGGGAGGTGCTCGTCAGGCTACGGCGTAGGGTCGTAAATTGGGTCTGGGTTAACAGTGTAGGTCCGCCGTCAACGCTATGCAGAAGCATAAATCAGCCTTAAGTCATCATGTTTCACTTCCATTAACACCATCAATGGCAGCCTATGAGTTAAGACACACTGTAAATGAACAAGAAAATAATTTAAAAACATATTTTAGGCTCTTGGGAACGTAAATATTCTGTAAAACATCAAAATTCTTCATCTGTTGACTCCAGATTCCTCTCAAATCCATCATGTCACTTCCCGCAACCCCCACGTTCCAAATGGGCAACAGGGTTCTGCACTGTAGACGTCGGCGTACCAAAAAGTTGACCCCCGACACCGAGAAGGACGCTCTCTACTGGCGGAAGCGCAACAAGAACAACGAGGCGGCCAAGAGGTCCCGTGACAAGAGGAGGCTGCATGACTTCTTGCTAGAGCGTCAAGTGGCGGCTTTGACAGAAGAGAACATCTGGCTGCGCGCTCAACTCCTAGCTATCATGGACCACTACGGCCCACCGTATGCCACCAACCAGCAGGTAGACTACTCCCACCGTGGCCTGTTCATCCCAACGCATGCCTTTAACAGCATGCCCGGCTTTTTCTACGCGCCGGTAAACCCGTACCCCAACCACCTTTCAGCGCTTCCTGTTGGGTCATTTCACAAACCAACCAGTGCAAGCGAAATGGGCGAGGAGGCCGAGCGGCAGGTTCCGACCTACGCCGCTTTCCTCCAAGAGTCACCACAAGATGATCCAAGAGCGTCTCCTCACTGCGACTACAGGAATATATCTGATTTCCAGGGTCATATTTTTAAATGTCGGGGCACAGAGAAAACACATTGGTAGTTTTGATCATTCATGCATTATTTTTGCTCTAGTAAGGTAACTCCCGTTAAGTTTTCTCACAACCTGGGCCAGGAAAGCCTTGATCAAAATGTAAACGAAAATTCAATGCAATGCATTGTTCCTCTGCTCAGGAGCACTTGGTAGTAATGCGGTATATCAACGTAAGTAACTTTTTGAGAAAAATGCACTTCTAAGAGTAGTTTTACCGAGCCATACTTTTTACTTTTACTTGAGTAGATTTGTGTGTATTCCGCTACTTTGGGCTACACTAGTCGTTATATTTTTCCTCTTTATCCTACATATTAGATTTAGGGCTGTCAAACGATTAAAATTTTTAATCGAGTTAATTACACCTTAAAAATGAATTAATCATAATTAATCGCAATTAATCGCAATTCAAACCATCTATAAAATATGCCATATTTTTCTGTAAATTATATATATATTCTGTAAAATAAATTGTTGGAATGGAAAGACAAGATGGATATATACATTCAACATACGGTACATAAGGACTGTGGTGGGCATTTCACTCTACTGTCATTTAAATCTGTCTATGCTGTCCTCACTCCGAAGCGTCTACTTTTTCCAAAGCTAGACAGCTAGTGCACGATGCCTTAATAATCAGACTTCTTCCTTTTTCATCTGATTTATTAATAAAATGGCCTCAAACCATTGTCCTCTTTAGACCGTCGTAAAACTACAAAAAAAAAAAGTACACAAGCATTGCATTAGCAACAACGTTAGCTTAGCACGCTATACAGGTTCACTAAACATAAACAAAAAGCGTCTCATACAAAAAATATAACATTTCGCTTACTAACATAATATGTACATTCTTTACAACAACCATACTTACGGACAAATCTTGTCCAAGGATCATATAAGCACAACATTACAACGTAGGCGTCAGCCCGAGACGTTGTGCAGCCATAATGAATTGGCAAGAAAACAATAAACCATGTCGCAAAGCGACCACAAGAGTTCGCTGTTAGACAGCACAAAAAGCCTTGCAGTAAAACTTACCAAAAGGCAGAATACTGTCTGAGCGGGACATGTGCGTTAATTGCGTCAAATATTTTAACGTGATTAATTAAAAAAGTTAATTACCGCGCGTTAACGCGATAATTTTGACAGCCCTAATTAGATTATAATTTTTTTTTTTGCCAGAGATGCCAACAGTGGTTCTACAAGTTTCACCACTGAGACGTCACAACAATAACCACATGACTCCATTATACCAATCAGATTCAAGCTTGCCGTTCTATGATCACGTCGGCCTGTTCAATCACGTGGCGTCTTTAAAGCACCGTAAAAAATTAAGTATTTGACATCGGGCGCTGCCGTCAACATTATTCGAAATCACGGATTTGAACCAGTTTTTATTTGGCACCGATTGACCACGGAAAATCGGAGATCTGATCCTTTTAGTTTTATAACAGGAAATATTTCTTTTCTCCACTAGACGGCACTAATGCTCTTTGGATGAATAATGCTTAATTTCTGTCAAATTTTTTTTCCGGTATTCAATGATTCTTTGTTTTGTTTTTGTTTGGCTTCATGTGGTTTTTTTAATTGGCTAAAGTATGGTATAATAATATAACTTTGTGCGGAGAAAAAAAACAAAAACGTTTTTAGCAGTTACTCACAATTTTACTCATTAAGTATTCTTTTCACCACATACTTTTTTACTTGTACTTGAGTACATCTTTTGGATGACTACTTTTACTTGAGTAATATTATTTTGAAGCAAAGCTACTCTAACGAGTAAAACTTTTGGCTACTCTACCCACCTCTGACTTTCAATAAATTGGGCTGATCAGTGAGGAGTGTTAGTAAGTGGAACTCAATAAAGTGCTGAAACATACACGACTTTCACAAAAAAAAAAAAAAAGCAGCTTATTGATACTTATATCAGCATTGAAATACAACCGCGTTGTGATGTTGATCAAATGATATTCTGTAATATGTTATCTTTATGTCCCAGTGCCAAATCTCTCCCCCTCCCCCTAACATGGATTAAAGCAGTGGTCTCCAACCCGGTCCACAAAGGTGGCCTGTCGGTGCAGGATTTCATTCCAGCCAAACAAGATGACTGCACTTTTTCTGGTGTTTTACAAGAGCAATCAGTTAATTGCAGTCAGGTGCTGCTTGTTTTAGCATAAACTTCATAGGTTCAACTATCGGTGCTGGATCGGCAGGATAAAAACCGCGACCCACAGCGGCCCTTTGAGGACCCGGGTTGGACACCACTGGATTAGTTCTCCGTCGTAGTGACGAAAATTCGTCAGCAGGAGATGCTGCTGAGTCGAAATGCAAGACAGAATAAGGGGGCCAACGTTTAATTTCACAAACATTAGTGACTGTTAGTTATTGTTTAAATCCAGTTTTATCGTGTTTTTTGTTGTTGTTGCTGTATATTAAAAGCTTTGTTGTGCTGTTACAGGCCTCTGCTAGGTTTTAGCTTCTAATTTCTTTTAAACTCAAGGTTAAAATATTCAATTGGAAAGAATCCAGTTTGCTCATGATTACTTCCCAGTTCTTAATTTTGTCATTGGTCTTTGAGAGACTGGGCTCTAAATTCTTATTGGGTAACCATTGTTCACGGATCGCAGACACAAAAAAAATGTGGGTTATAATAGCTTTTTCAAAACTGTCCAAGACATCAAGCAAACCCGTGTTGGGAGTCATGAAGGAAGGTTCCGGACTGGTCTAATTCAAGAAGTTGGGAAACCGCAAACATGATGAGCACTTCTAAGTTTGAGTTTGAAGGCGAGCATTTCGGTTTTTACTGCATATGGTATTCAAGTATTGTAGTTATTTAAATACATTTCCACAGAAAACTTTACTATATGTGTCGTATGAATGAAAATAGGTTGATTTACCTTAACCGAAGCACCTTAGCAATATTGTCCTCCCCCATGTTTAGTCTTGGCAATGTTTTAAAAATAAAGACAAAAAGTTTCAGTCAAAAGATTCCCCCCACTTTAATCTATAGTCTAATTAAGTGATTGAATCTTGTCAATAAGGTTTTCAATGTAAAATAGGTGGCGGGGGGTGGCACACAGCTGGACTCAAATGCAACAGACGAGGGGGAGTGGCATGTTTCAATGAACAGTTTATTTACAGGGAATGTGAAAAAATTTGTTTTTGGAACTGTAAAAGTTCCACAAAAAAAAACAAAAAAATTAAATTAGTGGAAGCAAGGACAGTAGACAAAAACAGACAGAACAAGGCCCAAAAACAAGCAAAACAAACAAACAAAAAAAAACTTAACTTGATGGTGACATAGCACGCTAGCACAGGACAAGAAACAAGAGGGGTATATAAGGAGTAGGGCTAATGATGAACAGGTGTCAGGAATCAGGTAATTAGGCAAAATTAGACAAAGCTGAACACAAAGTAACAGGAACCCACCAAAATAAAATAGAACAGGAATGATCAAAATTAACTCCGCTGACGGCAGTATTTAACTTTCAAATATTAATCATAAAGACTCACACACATCCACAACTATGGAAATAGTGTAATAAAAATAATTTTTGTTGTGGTTTGCCTCGACATAGTTGACACCAACTGACGTATCAAAAGGAAAGGATTCCAGCAGGAAGAATATGAGTCAGTGAAAACATTCGTCGAGACTCATTGGTTTATTTGTGTGATGATGAGTCGGAATACAAAATTGAAAGTGGGTCAGAGCAGGAATTAAGTCCCGAAGAACATGATTCTGGAGAGATTCCACCATGCAGGTTCGAAATGGAGGCAGAATCACCGTTACACAAGCATTAGCGTTTGCGCAATTTCCATAAGATCTCGTGCGCCTACTCATAAATGATTTACTTGCCTGGCACGGCCAGACTGTTCTCCCTGTATTTTTCAAACACTGTGAGAATAGTCTGGGACCCAGCCCATTAATGGTCTCTCGAGCAAGCAACAAAATCAACCGTCCAATCCGATTCGTTTATTTGCGTGACGTTTTCTTAACGAGTAACGTCACTCTTCCGCGTCGAAAGTCGTCTCCACAACAACATAGATGGCGAACAGCAGAGACGAGAATAGTTTCCAATCCACCGTAAAATCAGTTTTAAATGACCAAAAACACATCGACACAAGTCATTGACAACAGTCTGTCTCACGCTAGCCATGTTGAATAAACACCGCTCTCCTCGTATGTCTTCTTCCGCGCGCAATTCCCTCGTCACGTCCGCTCGTCGCTGATTGGTCCACTCCGCTGTCTGTTTGCTGTGGTGTGCTCCGCCCTGGAAAATTTTATCCGCTGAATGGTGGCCAGACTCAATGGCTGGAACAGCGGTGAGTCTGGTGTACCAGGTTATGATTTACATTTATACCTATCAACTCTATACAACAGCAAGCATTATGATTAAAAAAATAATTCTTTATCGTCTGAAAATATCAAAATCTGGTTATTTTTTACCACTTTATTGACGAGTCAACAACGCCTTTCAGTTCCAATGTCATTGTCAACAACTTTTCTTTGGAAACATTTCATCTGTCACTTGGTCAGAGCCAGAGGTGGGAAGAGTAGTCGAAAATTTCCCTCAAGTAAGAGTATCGTTATTTCAAAATAATATTACTCAAGTAAAAGTAATCATCCAAAAATGTACTCAAGTACAAGTACAAAAAAAAAGTATCCAGTGAAAAGAATACCGGTACTCAAGTAATGAGTAACATTGTAATTGCTTATTTTTGATATTTTTTTAACAATAGTATTTTTTTTCTCTTAGCACAAATGTATCTATATGAACTGTTGTTATAATGATACAGTACAATAACCAATTACATAACAACATTAAGCCAAAGAAATACAAAAAAACAAACAAACATTGAATTCCGTCAAGAGAAAAAAACAAAGATAGAAATGAAGAATTATTCGTCTAAAGAGCATGCGTGCCTTCTAGTGGAGAAAATAGTTCCTAGTTTGAATAGTGAATACTGTAGTTCCGTCATAGTTACTATTATGAAATTAAAAGGAGCATATCTCTTGTTTTGCGTGGTCAATCAGTGCCAAATAAAATCTGGGAGAGAGGTTTAAATCCGTGCTTTTGAGTCATGTTGAGGGCAGCATTCTATGTTAAATACTTAATTTTTCATGGTGCTTTAAAGAAGCTACAGTGCCTTGCAAAAGTATTCAGCCCCCTTGAACCTTGCAACCTTTCGCCACATTTCAGGCTTCAAACATAAAGATATAAAATTTAAATTTTTTGTCAAGAATCAACAACAAGTGGGACACAATCGTGAAGTGGAACAAAATTTATTGGATAATTTAAACTTTTTTAACAAATAAAAAACTGAAAAGTGGGGCGTGCAATATTATTCGGCCCCCTTGCGTTAATACTTTGTAGCGCCACCTTTTGCTCCAATTACAGCTGCAAGTCGCTTGGGGTATGTTTCTATCAGTTTTGCACATCGAGAGACTGACATTCTTGCCCATTCTTCCTTGCAAAACAGCTCGAGCTCAGTGAGGTTGGATGGAGAGTGTTTGTGAACAGCAGTCTTCAGCTCTTTCCACAGATTCTCGATTGGATTCAGGTCTGAACTTTGACTTGGCCATTCTAACACCTGGATACGTTTATTTTTGAACCATTCCATTGTAGATTTGGCTTTATGTTTTGGATCATTGTCCTGTTGGAAGATAAATCTCCGTCCCAGTCTCAGGTCTTGTGCAGATACCAACAGGTTTTCTTCCAGAATGTTCCTGTATTTGGCTGCATCCATCTTCCCGTCAATTTTAACCATCTACCCTGTCCCTGCTGAAGAAAAGCAGGCCCAAACCATGATGCTGCCACCACCATGTTTGACAGTGGGGATGGTGTGTTCAGGGTGATGAGCTGTGTTGCTTTTACGCCAAACATATCGTTTTGCATTGTGGCCAAAAAGTTCAATTTTGGTTTCATCTGACTAGAGCACCTTCTTCCACATGTTTGGTGTGTCTCCCAGGTGGCTTGTGGCAAACTTTAAATGAGACTTTTTATGAATATCTTTGAGAAATGGCTTTCTTCTTGCCACTCTTCCATTAAGGCCAGATTTGTACAGTGTACGACTGATTGATGTCCTATGGACAGACTCTCCCACCTCAGCTGTAGATCTCTGCAGTTCATCCAGAGTGATCATGGGCCTCTTGGCTGCATCTCTGATCAGTTTTCTCCTTGTTTGGGAAGAAAGTTTGGAAGGACGGCCGGGTCTTGGTAGATTTGCAGTGGTCTGATGCTCCTTCCATTTCAATATGATGGCTTGCACAGTGCTCCTTGAGATGTTTAAAGCTTGGGAAATCCTTTTGTATCCAAATCCGGCTTTAAACTTCTCCACAACAGATCTCGGACCTGCCTGGTGTGTTCCTTGGTTTTCATAATGCTCTCTGCACTTTAAACAGAACCCTGAGACTATCACAGAGCAGGTGCATTTATACGGAGACTTGATTACACACAGGTGGATTCTAATTATCATCATCGGTCATTTAGGACAACATTGGATCATTCAGAGATCCTCACTGAACTTCTGGAGTGAGTTTGCTGCACTGAAAGTAAAGGGGCCGAATAATATTGCACGCCCCACTTTTCAGTTTTTTATTTGTTAAAAAAGTTTAAATAATCCAATAAATGTTGTTCCACTTCACGATTGTGTTCCACTTGTTGTTGATTCTTGACCAAAAAATTAAATTTCATATCTTTATGTTTAAAGCCTGAAATGTGGAGAAAGGTTGCAAGATTCAAGGGGGCCGAATACTTTTGCAAGGCACTGTACATGATTGAAAAGGCTGGCGTGATCATAGAACGGCAAGCTTCCATCTGATTGGTGTAATGGAGTCATATGATCATTGTTGCGATGTCTCATTGGTGGAATTAGAAGCGCTACTCTTGGCATCACTGCCAAAAAATAAAAAATATAAAAAAAAAACAATCTAATATGTAGAATAAAGACGAAACATTTAATGACTCTTGTGTAGCCCAAATTAGCGGAGTAAGAGTGGCGTTTTTTTCTTCACAAATCTACTCATGTAAAAAAGTATCGCTTAATAAAACTACTCTTAGAAGTACATTTTTCTCAAAAAGTTACTCAAGTAAATGTAACGGAGTACAGTACATTAAACACGTCATTACCCACCTCTGCATTTGGTCAAAGCAGTCTTCAGTGAAATGTTTTGATCAAACTACGGAATACTCACCTGGTCCACTCCACTAGATCCTTGTCCGATGGTCTGCTTACTCCACTAGGCTTTCATTGCTTAGTTGGGTGGAAAAGTAAAGAGACTTATATCCGCAGTGTTCGTGTGGAGCAATTTCCTACACGTTTAAACGATTTTTCCGATAAAACAATGACCAACAAAATAATGACCCCATACGGATGAGGGTGCTGAATCCTTTCTCATACATCACTTGCGGTTACTGACTATGGTGTCACTGGCCTAAAGCGGGAGATTTAAGGAGGATTAAAACTGCGTGTGATGTTTCTTTGGTTCATTTTACAAACAAATGAAGTACAAGTTGTGGTTAGGTGAAGTGTAATGTATCAGTATCTAATTCAGTAAATTACCTCTTGACATAACAGTGGGACTTTAAGGTGTAGCATGTGTTTGATTCTGTGTTTTGCATTACATTGTTTATATTATTGCGTACTTTGCTCTCTGTAACAGTTTTTGCTTATGATACTTTTATATTATGGCCTTTTAAAGTGACTGATCATGTTTTTCTCTTGTAGATGTGTTTTATTGCTTTTCTTTTACGTTATGGCAAGGAATTTCAAACGAAAATTTGACTTTTTTTTTTTTTAAATCCATGTCCCCTTTCAAATAAATTAAACTAAAAAATTACACAAATGTGAGCCATCTCTTTAAGGTCTGGTTACAAAATGTTATTTTAAACTCCACGCCCCCCCATCAAATAAAGAAACCAAAAAATCTAATTTTGATAAGAACGAAAATACCTGTTTATTTCTAAAGTAGGGGTGATACGTTAATTACAATTACAAATGATTTAACAAATATAACACATTTTAATTAGTGTTGCACCGATACTTGTTTTGGTATGGGTACCGTAACGGCACTAAAATGAGATCATCGGTATTGGGGCAGTGTTGTAAATAACGGCATTAGAGTATAACGGCGTTACTAACAGCGTTATTTTCGTCAGTAGTGAGTAATCTAATTAATTACTTTTCCCATCATTGCAACGCCGTTACTGAGAATTAGGGATGCAAATTGATACGGTTTTTACGATTCCGATTCCATTATTGATATTGCTTAACGATTCGATTCTTTATCGATTCTCTTATCGATTCTAATTTGGGGGAAAAGAAGAACAAAACGTTTCTGAATAACAAACGAGTTTGTTTAATCAGAAGTCACCTTACAAACTCACAACGAGGTCAAAAGAGGCCCAAAGTCTCAATGTTAACTGTGGCAAAAAGTGGCAAATACACAAGAATGTGTAACATTTTACTGAAACATTTTTCTCATAGAAATAAAAAATATTGGTATATATTGGCATATAATGTCATTGTTCTGCCTTTGGCAATATGTGTTCAAGTGTTCACGCTCAAGTGGGGGCGCCCTTGCGCTTCCTCACGCGAAGAAGAACGCGCTCACATGAAGAAGAGTGCGCTTGCACGCGAAGAAGTGCAGCTACAAAGCTTCCAAGTGAGTGAGCGAGTTAGTGAGAGAGGGAAACACTGCTACGAGCCTACGTTCTTTGTTAATGTTTGTAAAATATCCACAAAGGCAACATCTATGTATCATCTTTTGTGTTGTTGTTGTGTGTTTCCACTCGTGATCGGACACTTAAATCCAGTTGTGTAGTGGTTTGAACTTTGTGCTAATGCTAGCGAACGCATGCTAATTGTTTGTGTTATTAACTTCTTCTGTATCGTCATTTGGGAGTTTAGCTAGCTGTATAGCCAGGACTGAGCCTTAGGACAGTACAGTCGTATTCCCTCCCGATGCAGTTATCTCCACCTTGCAACGACTGCAAGTCGCTTTGTTATAATTTTTCCCCAAACTACGGCCCGCGGGCAGGATACGGCCCACGTCCACATTTGGCCCGGCCCCCTGAACAATACCAGAGAGCATTTTTGAATTTTTTTTTTTTTTTTTCTCAATAGTGTTATTTATTTTCTGGTCTTTTTCTGTGAAGAACTCGGAGAGTGTTATTTGGTTATTATCCATTTGCTTAATAGTGTTATTAATATTTATTATTATTATATTATATTATTTACTTTTGTTCCGTGAAGAATCCAGAAAAGGTTATTTGATTGTGACTTTCTGAAAACCAATAAATTTTTACATTTAGGCACTCCTGCAATCGTCACACTTTTTCTGTTACAAACTGACCCCGGCCCCTCATTAGAGAAGGGAAAAGTTATGTGGCCCTCACAGGAAAAGGTTTGGGGACCCCTGCTTTAACACATATTGCCAAAGGCAGAACAACGACCCATATGCCAATATATACCTTTTTTTTTTTTTTTCTATTAGAAAAATGTTTCAGTAAAATGTTACACATTCTTGTGTATTTGCCACTTATTGCCACAGTTAACATTGAGGCTTTGGGCCTCTTTTGACCTCGTTGTGAGTTTGTAAGGTTGTGACTTCTGATTAAACAAACTCGATGCCAATAAAAACATTTGTTCTTTTTCCCCAAATTAAAATCGATAAGAGAATCGATAAAGAATCGAATCGTTAAGCAATATCGATAATGGAATCGGAATCGTAAAAATACTATCAATTCCCATCCCTAGAAGCCGCTGTAAAAAAAAAAAAACAAACAAACAAAAAAATGCTTGTCAGTTGTCACCCTTCCCAAGATGATAGCTGTTCAATCGTGTACCATCCACTTATCCTTCTGCCATGAATTTACCACTAGTAGACAGTTTTACACAATGTATTAGCCTATATGATTCATTCAACCACTAAAATCTTTTCAAATTGAAAAATATAAATATTGCTACACTATTAAAATATGATTACTCAAGATGATTACAAAGCCTCTAATTAACATAATTAGATTTTAAGTTTTTTAAAATCCAGTCCCACGCCTAGTAAAGTCACTGATAGGTGATAAATGCCCAATTCAATTTTGATTGGGGAGGGCAGGCAGCGATTTGCTGTTAGCTTCTGACCAAAAAAAAAAAAAAAAAATGTCTGCAATAAAAAAGTTTCAGGTAACAAGACACACTGTACGCTTTTTGAACACTTTTTTTTTTTAATGTACATATAAAACAACACCATATAAAACAGCACAATTTCCAGTGACAATGGTTTCAATATTTACATCACAATTTCCACAAAAGACGACAGAAAGAATGCAATCATTTGTAATTCACAATTTCTTCCAAACTAGTCCCAATACTGTAATGCAGCAGAGGGCAGCAGAGTAATAGCATGGATTGAAGTGAAGTGGAACGCTCCAGATGGAGAGATGTGCCTTGAGGTTTAAGCCTCTTATACATTAAATCAAGTGTATAAACTAATGAGCCTATTAATATTTGATTTTCTTTGATTAAAAGCTGGAATCCTTCACACTTTAGTGTTCGTGTCTCATATTGATTCATATTTGGAATTGCAAGATTCACGAATTAATGGGAATAAATCAATTGGGTTGTTTTTTAGGGATAAAAAGATCAATTTAAGATTTGTCTTTCCCCGGGTATTAAATCTTTTATGTTAAATTGCAATAATGGAACAATAGAAAGTTCTATTATCAAAGAACATTTACAAAGAACAAGTACTGTGTATATGAAACCCATCACATATGTTCAGAAATGTCTAAACGGGTCGACGTTAATCATTCCAAAACATTTTTCACAATAAAAAGAAAATTAAAGGAACGAAAAAATTTAATTTGGGCTGAATTCGAACTTTCAAATGAACCAA